>NW_014578117.1:89108-106466 GCF_000485595.1 Priapulus caudatus
GGCAAACCGATTCCAGGGAGTGCGCCCCTTACAAAGAAAAGACAACTCTTCCCGGGACTACCGCCGACGTCTCCAAGTTCGTTTGCGGAGGTTCAACCGTTGGTTATGGACAAATAACCTGTTTTGTTTATTAAGATGAACATTATAATACAGTAATACACTAACAACACGCACAATCAATTACAGGATCACCGCCTGTTAACATCAAATAACATAATAACATGCAAATAATATTTAACATAATAACATGAAAATAATATTTAACATACAATGATAAAATATAATACAATACTAACGGAATAACACAAGTTAAAATTCGTTGGTAAATAGAAATATTAAACAAAACACGACTAGCTACTATTTGAACAGCGTATGCTCTTGCTGACGGAGCAATTAGTATGCTCTTGAACATTGCTCAGTTTGCGGAGCTTCTTTATTTCGTATCAAACTCTATCTGTTAGCTGAGCTGTACGGTATTTTTCTAGCAAATGCCGAAATGCTGGTCCAGATTCCTCGATGACTTTTCGGACTTGTCACTCATTAGTTGTAATGTCGCTCGGAGCAACAGACGGACATCATTTATTCCAAAGTTTCGTCTGTTGTGGGAAATTGCGCCGACGTTCGGTGATTCGTATATTGGTGTTTCATCCTCTTCAGATTCACTCGATACTTTTCCCTCATTGGTAATTCCAAATAGGTTTCGCACGTGAGAGGTTGCTCCAACCGTTTTCTTGATCCCTAACGTTAGGTCATAGTGTTTGTCGGCTGTTTTCACGGAATGGCACATGTGATGAGCAAGTTCTTCTTCTTCGTTCCGTGATGCGCCCTCGTTGCGCAGTGCTGTAACAGCCGATTTTCAGACATGAGACGCACTGATCTTAGGCAGGAGTTTGGGTGATTCTTTTTTGAACTCTTGCCAGCCGGTATTGATGGCCTTGGCGAAGGCCGAATTCGTCAACGCCCGGCCTGTCGTGTTTGTGAACACGTTTTCGACGTTTGGATTTACGTGCATTCGGACTGAGTCAACATGGAAACCTTGGTCTGCCTTCCCAGCTCGAAATATTTTCTGTGCAGCACATGTTTGTGGCTCAGGGTTGTGGCACAGGTTTCAAAACATGCGTAATTTAGATGGCACATGTTTAATTGAATTAGACTTTTTCCTGTGCCACTCATATTTTGCATTGATTCAAACATAAGCAGGCTCAGATTTTGTGCACAGGAAATGAACAAAACCTGAGTTGGCACGTAAATTCATAAGCCTGCTCAGGATCAGCTATAGCTTTTGGCTCAGGAATTTTCTAGTTTGCTCAGGTTTCAAAACATGTGCTGGCACAGGTTTGAATCGATAACTTGAGCAGCTCAGATTTGGATTGAAAACCTGTGCATGCTCAGGTTTGGATTGAAACACCTGTGCAAGCTCAGGTTTGATTGAATTAACCTGCAGGCTCGACAGGTTTCGATTGAAAAACCTGTGCAGGCTCGGGTTTGGATTGGAGACATGTGCAGGCTCAGATTTGATTGAAGTAACCCAAGCGCAAGCTCAGATTTGATTGAAGTAACCCAAGCGCAAGCTCAGATATTCCCCAAAATTTTACAACAATCAGGTTACACTATAAAGGGGCCTCACCCACTTCATCCTACTTTATTTAGAATCAAAAATGAAGATGAATTACTGAATTACTTCCAAGGATTAAAATTAATGATAAAATTTGGTATTTATAAATGAAATGCAAATTTCTTGGAAGCTACTGTCCATTTAGATCACTTTATTTAGTGTCCATTTTTTTAATTGTACGGCGTGCCCCAGTGCATTTTGAATTGATTACTGCAATGTAGTCAAAAATTCTTCTCTTTAGGGAACTTTTCCATGATGTACTCTGAAATGCAAAATGTCAAAATTACTAACTATTACCGGTACTGCTGGAACAGGCCCAAAATATGCATTTCTACTACTGCTGAATGCAAATTGGTTTGCTTTAGTGGAGCCAGCCATTTACAAGTGTGTGCATGTCTAGGTTTGAAATTTAATTTGCCACCAAACCGCACATTTATTGTAAAGAATCGTAAGAGGAATATCTCCCAAGTGTTCTTGGTGTTAAGCGGTTGTCCTGGCGATCCCCATAGGATGCACCCTTGTACCCAGTGTACTTGATCCAAATGGTTGCTGAATATTAATGAAATAGGATATTTACCTCTGACAGCTCGTATATCATCAGCTGGTAATGGTGTATAGTCCGACTTGGATTTGTTTTTCTATGCCTTGCATGATGCTAGCGTTCTTAGGTTGAACAGACAGGTAACCAGGTTTCTTAATGACAATTCTGCAGTTTTCCCTACTGACATGTCTATCTGTGCTTGAGTGAGGTACACTTCTTCTCCTTCCACAAGTTTTACTTTGGGCTGACCTTTTGACTAAAATAATTTATAATGAATATTATAACACATAAGGCCAAACAAAAAAATACGTGTGCTTCCGGTTACCGGATGGATGGATGGACGGATGAACGTACGACGGACGACGTGCCATGACAATAGCTCATCTTGACGTTGTCAAGGTGAGCTAAAAATTATACTTTAGACATTTAAATTCCATTCTGAGCAAAAAACCTTCATTTTTAGTGGAAATTTGCCCATTATGAGGGAGTTGCTAAGCGATTGCCATCGATCCACTACCTACGACTGAAGTTAAATTTGGTCTGGATCAATCCAGTGGCCTGTGAGGATAGCGTTCAAACAAATACACCCACAATCGGTCTGCAAATTAATAATAGGATACATAATTCAACTTACATCATTTGGAACAGTGTAGATCATTTCCCATCAACTTTATCTGGGATATCAAATTTTAGTGAATTCTCTGCAGAGACTGATGAGATTGATGGGTTTTGTGTTTCTGGATCATCCAATGCTGATGGACGTTTTTGGTCATCCTTCTGCATCTGTCTGTGATCTGTCAATTTTGACTGCTCTGTCCATACTCGAGCTGGATTCCATGTTCTGGTAGAGCTGAAATTTATTTGCAAATATTTGCAAGTTAAAATGGCCCTAGAAAGTATTCACTTGAATGACGGTTGCCTATATTCACCATTTCATTTCTAGTCTAAATCTACAGTAGTCTTCAATTATAACATCCTGTTTCTTACTGTATATCTTGTATCAGATCTAAGCAAGCGGTTGGCGTTTTGACATGACCAGTCTATAAAAATGTGTAGACAACCTTAATTTTCTGTGACAGCCATTTAGTAAACACACATGATAAGCTGATGCACACTTTTTTTCATCTCGATAATTTAGCAAAATTTTGTAAAATTTAATAATTATCCATGTAGAATCCTGCCTAAGAGCTATTCCAGAAAGAAACAGATGTGGGGGTTGGGGGGCGGGGTAATATGGCAATAATTATGGATGGTTGGGGTCAGCAAAAATGCACTATTGGTAGTCGTTTCTGGTAATACAAGGCTTTTTCATCAACTAATTTATTATTGGTGGTTGGGGTTATTAAAAATTCAGTTTTATTGGTGGGGGGTCAAAATTAAGTGCCGTCTCCCCCCTTTTCTTTTTGAAACTGCAGCCCTCTATCGACAAGAGGCTGTTCAACTTGGAGACCTGCTTCGGATATGGGTATGATCCGGCACGGTACGGTGCTTTACGGAAACAACATCCCTATCTCCAGGCAAACCGATTCCAGGGAGTGCGCCCCTTACAAAGAAAAGACAACTCTTCCCGGGACTACCGCCGATGTCTCCGAGTTCGTTTGCGGAGGTTCAACCGTTGGTTACGGACAAATAACCTTTTTTTTTATTAAGTTGAACATTACAATACTAATAACCGTTAACATCAAATAACACAATAACATGAAAATAACATTTAACATACAATGATAAAATATAATACAATACTAACAGAATAACACAAGTTAAAACTTGTTTTCAACAATATTCAACAAAACTATTTAGACTAGCTACTATTTGAACAGCGTATGCTATTTCTGACGGAGCTTAGTATGTTCTTAAACATTGCTCAGTTTGCGGAGCTTCTTTATTTCGTATCGAACTCTATCTGTTAGCTGAGATGTACGGTATTTTTCTAGCAAATGCCGAAATGCTGGTCCAGATTCCTCGATGACTTTTCGGACTTCTTTTTCTTTTAGCTTTGTTTCCTTATGTTTAACCTTGTCACTCATTAGTTGTAATGTCGCTCGGAGCAACAGACGGACATCATTTATTCCAAAGTTTTCGTCTGTTGTGGGAAATTGCGCCGCCGTTTGATGATTCGTATATTGGTGTTTCATCCTCCTCAGATTCACTCGATACTTTTCCCTCATTGGTAATTTCAAATGGGTTTCGCACGTGAGAGGTTGCTCCAACCGTTTTCTTGATCCCTAACGTTAGGTCATAGTGTTTGTCGGCTGTTTTCACGGAATGGCATGTGATGAGCAAGTTCTTCTTCGTCGTCCCGTGATGCGCCCTCGTTGCGCAGTGCTGTAACAGCCGCTTTTCAGACATGAGACGCACTGATCTTAGGCAGGAGTTTGGGTGATTCTTTTTCGAACTTGCCAGCCGGTATTGATGGCCTTGGCGAAGGCCGAATTCGTCAACGCCCGGCCTGTCGTGTTTGTGAACACGTTTTCGACGTTTGGATTTACGTGCATTCGGACTGAGTCAACATGGAAGATCCCCTCCGCGTAGAGCTGCCCGTGTAGGTTGACTCTGCACACGGCTGTTGCTTTTGTCTTGTGTTGTTTTACCAAAACGATGTGGTCTTCTTCCTCGCCGACTGCAGTCGAGAGCTCATCCAACTTCATGTTGATGATATCACCAGCGCGTCGAGCATTTGTTAGTAGCGCTGCTAACATCAAATGGTTGCGTACTTTCACGAACGCTTCCTCGGTTATCATCTGCTTTCCAAAGAGGATGTGTTTCGCAGATTTCGCAGCCCCAGATTTGAACTATTTCTTGATTGTCTCCACTGGAATCTCTGTTTGGAGATCTCTGATTTTTGCCTCCGTGGTTTCTGCTTTTGCATCCTTCTGGAGCACTGCCTTTATATTGCCAATAACAAGAGACAGTTTCTCTAGTGAACCCTCACACAGTCTCACATTCTGATCTCTTAAAAACTCCACGAATTTTTCCATGCTCCATAAATACATTATTATTGTCACAGCTTTGAGTGATTTTTCCATGAATGATGCCGCTTTTCTTCGAAATCTCTCCAAGGCATTTAACTGTGGCGATCGTGGCAGGCGTTTCAATTGTCTCTAGTATACATCACCCTCACGGTGAGAAAACAACGCATCACCCTCGCGGTGAGAAAATAATGGGTTGCCCTCATGGTGGCCCACACCCAGCAGATTACTCGCTCGCCTCGTGCGAGCAGAATATGGGCCCTCCTCGGCCCACGTAGGATCACGCCTGGCGCGCGGTGCAGGGCTAACAGTAGCCCGAGCGACTGACGGCGACCAATCAGCCCGTGCTGCGGCAGCGGTATCAATCGGCGCAGACCAAGCAACCGAATCTCGTCGACGAGGGGGAGTTCTCACCAACCCACGCCCCCTACTTGGCGTTAAGGATGCTGGCGGAGTAAAATCATCTCCCATCAACCCTCTACTACGCGTCGCACACCCCTGCACACCAACCCCAAACTCATCAGGGTCTGATGAAACCAATCCCACCTGTCTTCGCCCGGGCACCCTTCGGCGGCATTGCGAACCGCTCCCCGAGAAACGTCGTCTGACAAAACCACCCTAAGCACACCGGCAGGTCTGCGGCACCAGTTGTAGCGTTTTGTGTCTTCCCGCGACAACTGAGGGCGCCACCTGACAATACGCAGTAACTAACAGTTTACCCTACGTATGGTGCAGTGCAACACGGTGGATAGTGACAACAAGAGATACAAGATAGATACTCCTACCTTGTACGTCGTATCGTCGCCACCCGGTCTCCACTCCCTCACGAGCGCCTCAGTGCTACTGCGCTCTCTCCTCCAGACCCAGCGTTCGTTCCGGCTCCGGTGCGGTTAGTCAACAATGCCAGATGACGTACGTCACGGGACAGACAGTGACACAACACAACACGGCGCACCTTATGACGCGGGGCTACTCGGGAGATATTACTTTAACGTGTAGGGGAGGGCTAGGCAGCCGGCTGACGGGACACCCGTACGGCCACTCACACAAGGGGCGCACTCACGTCCGATGCGCCTAAGGCTGCTACTCGAGGGGGTTATTAAATACGTCTGTTGACGTCTATCAAGTCACTATTAAAACTGCTATTGCCGTTACCGTTACTGTTACTATTAGTATCACTAAGCGTGCGTGCGTGCGTGCACATGCGTTGTGTGTATCTGTGCTTGTGCGTGTAGGTATATATGTGTGTGTGTTCGTCTCTATTTATGATTCTGTCTAACAGGTGTAATAACTAAGCGCAATTTTAAAACATGACGTCTTTGTCTGCGCGTGTATGTGCGTCCATGTGTGCGTAGCGCGGAGCGTATTTATCAGGCATATTTGCGAGCTATATGTATTGGTTAAATAATGAATGCGTGGGTCTAAGTTTCTTCGATAGTATCTTGCACGCTTTCTTTCGATATTGCAAACTACTGTTATATAGCACCAGGGTTGATCTCTAAGCCCACATGTCTATGGTCATTGATAAACATTTTACTTCGTAATTATATCGACATACAATATCACATATGCTATACTGCTTCCACAAAAAATGGGTTCAGAGCAGTTCACCCACATAATTAGAAATAATTACATCGACATACAATATCACATATTCTATACTACTTCCCACAACAACGGTTTCAGAGCAATTCACCCACATAATTATAAATAAGTGTATCGACATGCAATATCACATATGCTATACTACTTCCCCCAACAACGGTTTGAGAGCAATTCACCAACACAGATTTATTACACATTTAAATTGATTGATTGATAATGATTATTAATATTATTATTGGTATTATTATTATTATTTATACGTTTTCATGGCATTACTCGCGTATATAATAATAATAATAATAATAATAATAATAATAATAATATTTTACAGATGAGTTTTAAACATAATTTACTATCAGGTTATTTGACGAGAAACTATTCAAGATGATGTGATGGTGATGATGATGAAGAAGAAGAAGAAGAAGAAGAAGAAGAAGAAGAAGAAGATGGTGATGATGAAGAAGAAGAAGATGGTGATGGTGATGGTAATGGCGGCCCGCCAGGCTATCGTCGAGCCCCGCCATCCTAAAATGCACCCGTCACTCTAAATATCATAGCCCCCGGACCCCCCTAGCAATCAAACCGCTTTTGGCCGACCTTGCATGTAGTAAAGGCAGCACTTCCATGCTATAATGGAAACGCTTGGAGAACCCTGTATGGTGATGATGATGATGATGATATTGATGATCATGGCGATGATGATGATGATCATGATGATGACAAGCATAATCATGTTTTCCGCGTTTATTACATTCAATAGCTATTTCATCTCAATTAGATCTCAATCATCGAGCCAGTCAAGTTCGGCACCCTCACCGTTGAAAGATGTTTTTCTGACGCCATTGTCGAATAGAATCATGTTTTCCGCGTTTATTACATTCAATAGCTATTTCATCTCAATTACATATCAATCATCGAGCCAGTCAAGTTCGGCGCCCTCACCGTTGAAAGACGTTTTTCTAACGCCATAGTCGAATAGAATTTCTTCGCCAACGTTTATATCTCGGACGGCTTAAAAAAGTATGGTTGTTTGCTCTAATTCTTCACAATACGGTTTAACGTTACCCTTTCTCATCTTTCTCGAATGATTTATTAGCCTGCCCTTCGTGCTCTCTATGTGTGGGTGACATCGGCAGGGCACATTCTGTGCATTCACACAATGTTTTTCGCCAGTTTTTCCATTTCTAAAAAAAAACAGGTATCCCCCTCATCATCTAATATTTCGTTCTGTCGTTGCAACCCCTGCTCACGTGTAAGCAGGGTAGCATGATAGTCACAAATGATCTCACCCTGTTTAAAGGACCTGCATGGTTGCAATGATACCTGCCCCTTTGTTGGAATAGTGTATGCCCAGCCCAGGCCAGTTTTCCTTGATGATGTGTTTGCCAAGATGTGCTTGACCGGATGCCGTTGTTACCTCCGCCAGGGGCTTGGCGGAAGTTGTTTTCACCGGCGTGTCTTTGAATGTTGGTTTGTGGGTTTGTGTGTTACCATGCACGTTTCAGTTCACTTCTGCTAGGTGCGCTGGCTGTAGACTTACAAACACGCAACCACAGGCTAAGGGGCAACCACAGTCCTCCCCCACCTGCACGCTCGCACTAATCTGGATCCAATTATATATTTAATTAATTAATTAATTAATAAAAAAATTCACATTGAGAGAATTCAGCTGCCTTGGCGGAGGTCTGTGCTCTCCGAGTGCTCTAGTTCTCGGTGTTATTGTCAGCATCCATGATGACATCACATCGTTCGCGAGTTTCTTCTGGAGCCAGCCCATTTTCTCCAGACGTTTTTCTGTAGGTCTTACTCGTGGGAATGCAGCTATAAAGGAATTTCATCATGAATGATAAGTAAAATGTTGCTTGCATGTGTTATTACGGAAGGCTCCTTTCTTAGAATTATTGACATTAACATAAAATGAAAGAATAAGCCTATATAATTGATGCATGATACATTCACAACGTCGCACACAGTCGATATGTAGCACTGAAACCCCGTTACATTCTCACAGAACACAATGAACATATATTCATTATGCATGTTCGTGTGCGAGGGCGCCGATGCGTGTCTGCAATCTCTGATGGGAGTTTGTTCATGCTATAATGCTGTCCCCGATATTATTTTTATTTGCCATTAATTTATATTTACAATCACACCTTTTTGAGATGGCATATGCATCTGCATTGCTCTCAGATGAGGCAGTCGAGCTCCCACATGATGATTATGATGGTTCTACTGTGCTTCTATGTAGAAATAAACGATAGCTATGTTTTACTAAAATACCAAGAAATATGTTCAGACAGAGTTCGAGACACTTCTGTTTCAAATATGATTATTCAATTTTAAGTGTAATTACATTCTTGGGCTAGCAGCTTCATCCAATGATGATGATGCGGTTGGGCCAAATTATGAGACAGTGACAGGTATTGACGAGCTCTTTCCTTGGTCTGGCTCCGTGGTTCTGAAGAGTATTGTTGGGTATATTATCTAATCTGTCGTTTTATTGTTCATTATCTCGGGTAATGATGTATTTTCGAGTTGACAACCGTATATAATTGTCTATATTTCGTATATAAAGTCGTATATGTAAATATTTAGGTAACACATATTACTGTATACAACTATACTTCTGTAGATATAAAAAAAACAAGTGGCACTTACAAGATGTCATTCAACAAGGAGGCAGCTTTGGCTACCTGCCCCGCATCCTTGTGCACGTAGTGTCTCGTTGCCACATCCACAGTGTGTGCCAAATAGTCAGCCACGTGTCGTCGGTTGACATCATCCAGCACTGCATGGGATGCCGTTTCAAATGCTCTCTTAGCCTCATTTGCGCAGACTGCCTCTTTCTCTAGGCCGTACCTGTAACCAAGGCACATTTTTGTCCAAATAAATAATAACTATACCAAATCAACATAAATTAGTATCATTCATTTCCTCCCCTTTAAATGTGTAGGTGGATTTCTCCCATTTAACAATTCTGTCAACCCGAATTAGCGCGATATCAAATTCACAACCCCACTATAATTGGTACCAAACACTTCTAACTTACTTCTTATGTAGGCGGGCTATGTCGTTTGAGGTGCTGTATATTTTTGTGCCTGCCGTTGAGAGTAAGAAGTAGTCATTCTCACCAGCATCTGTCCTCTCGCCCAGCTTCGGATGAACGCTCTCAAAGTATATTTGAAACCACTGATGCGACAAAGAAATCAATAAGTATAATTTTTGCAATGGAATATCAGTTTTAGACATACATTAGAACATAAATCATTAGACATAATGATTCATATCACAGGAGGAAAAGAAAGAACAATGCTTCTTCAATCGCACATGTTAAAATTCTCGCAATCGATACTTACAGCCTCCTCCTCCTTGTTTAGCGCAAAAACGTGGCCAGTTGCGTCGATGCAGTTTTATGCTCTTTTACGCTGATCACGCAATATTCGCGTCCATTCCCCATTGTTTGTCCTCTGTCGAGCTATTCGTCGACCATCATGTTCATGACCACCCCTAAAAAGAAAAAAAATTATATATCAAACCATTTTTCCTGTACTAAATATTTTAACACAATATTAAGTGGAATCCTTAGCATGGACACAACCACTATCACATCGTTCATCCCAAACGTAATATTATCAGTAGTGCACATGTATTTATATCTTGTACCAACGGCTAATTACTGTTCATATGTTAGATGGTCATCTATACATGTTCATCGAAACATCATAACTGCACATTCCATCTAGTTTATATTATTTATGGAGTTAATTTCAGATAGGAGAAATACTCACCACGGCGCTGGCAGTGCCTTAGCGCAATCACTGCCTCCAGGTAGCTCGTGATGAAGGATAGCTGGCCCTCTGATACTATGCCTCCTTGGGCATTCTTTAGTGCATTATCGAAGACTTCTTTGGTGACCATCAACACCTTCATGCATTTACTCGGCGTTTTCTGCTGCTGGTGGGCTCTGATGTACTTAATTTTGGTAGATTACTAGTGGCGCCTCGCGATGCCCTTTTCCTCATGGTCGCCAGGCAGCCCTTCATGTGTATGATGTGTTCATACAAGGTTCTGAAAAACATGAATCTTTGTTATTAGCTTCGAATTTCATAACGATGTACATAAAAACACAAAACACAATTTTCAAATTGTGCGGTACATCAGTCAGTATTAAAATGAGACCTATTATCTGTTAACATAGTCGCGTCAGTGCTATATAAGTTGGTGGTGTCCGTGAGGAAGCACAGATACTTCTGGATATTTTTCTGGTAATTTAGTATGGTTTGTTCAGGGAGTCCACAGTTCCGCAAGCTTTGGAAAAATTGCCTCGTCCTCTCGATGTTCCGTAGGGCACCGATGTTGTGTTTGCTCTTATCCATGAAGAACATATATCTACATATTAAAGAAATAAAAGGTGATAATTATAATATAATATTTAACAGAGGAAATAGGAAGGGAATACGTACGGTAAAAGTGCATATGACACACGGTTGAGATGAGCAGTCGGGTGCTTTTAACGTAAATCACCTCGCAGCGGGTAGAAAATCAAACAACTGAGAAAATTTTAGGCGATCATTCTTGATACCTGTTTTCATATACACCACTGCAATGCTCGGTAATAAGGTCTCATGAAATTGTACCGTGCAACGCTAAAAATTGTAACGCTCTTATATAGAGCGTCCCCCTCGCCCGGAGAGATGCGGTTGCATGTTTTTCGTTTTTCTCTTTGGGGGCGCTGCCTCGACCGTTAGAGGTGCAATCTTTAGAAGCTCATCAAAGGCCCCTTTCCTATAAATTATTGATATTAGCATAAAAGGAAAGAAGCCTATATAATTCATGCATAATACATACACAATGTTGCGTTGATATCTAGCACTGAAACCCCATTAAATCCTCATACAAAAAAAAACAATGAAACTAATTATGACTAATATATCGTGTTGTTAAGTTGCATTCATAATCACCTTTTTCTCGCTGAAGCTTCATCCGTTTCTTCTCCTGATGATGGCGATTGCGCCGTTCCTTCTTGTTTTGTGGTTCTGAAACATTAAGATATTGTGTTTTATGTGCTTTTGTGTGCGCGTGCATGTGCGTTTGTGTGCATGGGCATGTGTCTGTTTCTCAATGCGCGTGTGTGGGTGTGCATTGGCATTTGTCTGTGTGCGTGATCGTGAGTGTGTGCGTGAGAGCGTGCGTGCGTGTGTATGGACCTATGCCTGTGTGCGCATGTGTGTTCATGTGCATGCAAGGGCGGGCACTATAACACTGTATCCTATATTATCGTCATTGGTCATACATTTATATTTACAAGCACACCTTTTTGCGATTGCAGCTTCGTCTGCATTGCTGTCAGATGAAGCATCCGGATTCCCACATGACGATGTTGACGGTCCTTCTGTACTTCTGCAGAAATAAATGATACGTATGTTTTATAAAAAATACCCAAAATATGTCGCAGATAAAGTTTATAGCTAGAGACACTTATGTTGGAAATATGAATATTCAAGTTTAAATATAATTACATTTTTTGGCCTGCAGTATCATGATGTCTACTGTCTACTGATGTTGTTGGGCCAGACGAGAATACGTTGAAGGGTATTGCCGTGCTCTTGCCTTGTTCTGGTTCCGTGGTTCTGCAGAGTATTGTTGGTTATCTTATCTAATCTGTTATGTTATTGTTGGTTATCTCGAGTAACGATATATTTTTTGAGGTGACAAAAACTATATAATTGTCATTTATCTAAATACCGAGGTGACAATTATTACTGTAATAGAAATATACTACTGTGGATATTGAAATAAAAAAAACAAGTGGTACTTACAAGATCCCATCCAACAAGGAGGCAGCTTTGGCTACCTACCCGCATCCTTGTGCACGTAGTGTCGATTCACCACATCAACTGTGTGCGCCAGATAATCAGCCACCTATCTTCGGTTGACATCATCTAGCAATGCATGCGACGCCGTCTCAAATGACTTCCTTGCCTCATTAGAACATACCGCCTCTTTCTCTAGGCCGTACCTGTAATCAACACAAGTGTTTGTCCAAATAAATAGTATCTATGCCAAATCAACATAAATTAATGTAAAACATCTCCTCCGCTTCAAATGTTAATAATAGTATAAATTGTATTATATTCAAGAATTTATTTTATTTAAGGATTCTTTCAAACCAAATTAGCGCGATATCAAATTGACAGCCCCGCTATAATAGCTACCAAACGCTTATAACTTACCGCTTGTGTAGTCGGGCTATGTCGTTTGAGGCATTATACCCTTTTGTTCCGGCTGTAGAGAGGAAGAAGTATTCATTCTCTCCGGCCTCCGTCCTCTCACTCAGCATTGGACGAACGCTCTCAGAGTATATTTGAAACCACTGATGCGACAAAAGAAATCAATAATTATTATTTTGCATTGAAATATCAGTCATAGACTTAAATTAGAACACAAATCCTTAGACATAATGCTTCCTATCACAGGAGGAAATGGGAAAACAACGCTGTTCACCCGCACATGTTAAAATTCTTGCAATCAATACATACAGACTCCTCCTCCTTGTCCAGTGCAAACATTGCCAGTTGAGTGGAAGCCGTTTTATGTTCTTTGACGCTTATGACGAAATATTCTCGACTGTTGACTGTGGTTTTCTTCCTGTCAAGCCATTCGCCAATCATCATGTTCATGACCACACCTAAAAAAAAAATCATCTATCATGTATCCTGTATCGTCTAATGAAACATTATAATAAGTCGAATCCTCAGCCTGGACACAACCACTCTCACATCGCTCGTCTCAAACACAATATCGTCAGTAGTACATGTGTATTTACATTTTGTATCAATGGCTATTATTGTTCATCTGTTACGTGGCCATCTCTACATGTTCATCTAGACCGATTATAACCGCATATTCCATCTAGTTTCTATTCCTTTATTGAGTAAATATCAGACAACAGAAATACACACCACGCCGTTGGCAGTGCCTTAGCGCAATCACTGCCTCCAGGTAGCTAGTGATAAGTGGTAGTGAGCCCTCTGATACCACGCCTCCTTGTGCATCCGTTAGTGCACTAACAAATTCCTCCTTAGCCACCCTCAACACCTTCATACATTGGTTGGGCGTTTTTTGTTGCTGGTGGGCTCTGATGTATTTGTTTTTTGTGGATTCCTTTGTGGCACCTCAGGATGCACCTTTCCTCATGGTCGCCAGGCTGCCCTTCATATGTATAATATGTTCTTACAAGGTTCTGAAAAACATAAATCTTTGTTATTAGCTTCGAATTTCATAATAATGTACATAAAAACACCAAACACAATTTTCCAATTGTGCGGTACATCAGTCAGTATTTAAATGAGACCTATTATCTGTTAAAATAGTCGCGTTTTCTGTTACCAGGTCATGATGTGTCACATACCGGTCAGTGCTATACAAGTTGGTGGTGTCCGGGAGGTATCACAGATACTTTTGGATACTTTTCTGGTAGTTAAGTATTGTTTGTTGTGCGAGTCCACAGTTCCGCAAGCTTTGGGAAAATTCCCTCGTCCTCGATGTTGCGTAGGACGCCGATGTTGTGTTTCCTCTTATCCATGAAGAACATATATCTACATATGTTAAAGAAATAAAAGGTGATAATTATAATATAATATTTAACAGAGGAAATAGGGAGGGAATACGTACGGTAAAAGTGCATATGACACACGGTTGAGATGAGCAGTCAGATGGTTTTAACGTAATTCGCATCGCAGCGGGTAGAAAATCAAACAACTGAGAAAATTTTAGGCGATCATTCTCGATACCCGTTTTCATATACACCACTGCAACGCTCGGTAATAAGGTCTCATGAAATTGTACCGTGCAACGTCCTGGACGGTCTGTGTAGGGTCACGCTGCATCATGTTGCTCCTTAGGTGAGTTGCAAAGTCATCGAAGAGGTCGAAAGATTGGCGCTCGTAGAGTCCTGCCTTTTTCATTTGCAGCCGACTTGGGTCGGACCATTTGATTTCTAGATGAGATTTACACCTGCCGATTTGCCTTAAAATAGAAAAAGGATAACACCTGTTCATAGACTTATTCTTAGCTTAACCTGTTGGTACATACGAAAATATTCCAATGGTTGCGTTCAGGCATCAACGTAGCCAAATCGAATATATTGGTGAACATCAGAGCACACAGAAAATTAATTAAAACTCACCAGTTGTCCTTATCATCGTCATCTACTCCAGCCATTTCTTGGTTTCCATCTTCTTCTTCTTCAGAATCGCTGAATTGTTTATAAATAAATTGTTACAGTTCCGTTACTATGATTGTTTAGACAACCTGTTGAACTAAGCATGAAACATATTTTAAAAACATACAAGACCATTGTGCACTATGTTTGCGTTCAGGTATGTACGATCATCCATATTATTGCCATCATTAAATGATGCACAATGCCATTCAAAACTTACGAGGTAGCATCATCGTCCCCGATGCCAGCCAATTCTCCAGCCTGATCATCTTCATCTTCAACATCACTGAAAGATTTACAATAAAATCGTTAAAGTTCATTTTAGTCGGCAGGCCAAGACCATCAAAAAACTGTTATAAGGGGTTTAACTTCTAAAATAATAGGTAAATGTGAAGCGATTCATGAATATAAATCCTTTTTACTCCTTTATTCTTTGGAATTCACATAAACTAAGATCCATTCATTTTAAAGTCACTTTTACCAAAAAATATCCATTGCTTCATCATCAAGAATGCAGCACAATAGCTGGAAGCCTCAGAATCATCTATATCCAAAATTATGATGTCATTCATTTCAAGGTCAAATCATGCATTTTAAAGGATAAGTAACTTTAAGAAACAACATCATTTTCTATCGATTTCAGTTCACCCGTCAACAAATCACTCCTGTTCAATCTTCACCCCCTGTTGTGTTCAAGCATCCTTCAGCATCGCAGTCACATGCAGGTATACATCGTTGTCCTATCTTGTGGCAACGGCAAGCTTGTGTGCGGCACTTGCTTTTACATCCACAAGTAACAAGTTCCAAACAGCTACTTGGAACAGATGGTGTACGAAACCACACCACTTCTAATCGTCCATGAGTTGCCTGCCAACCTTCAGTCTCTTCGGGGTCAGGAACAACTACGTCAGCCTTGTTTGCCTGCCGCCATACTTTTGTCTGATAGTTCGCACCCGCCATATGCAATTCGAGAGCGTCACTAGTTGGTGGCAACATTTCAAGTGCCTTCCCTTTCTGGAACCAGTCATGCCTAGCTCTATCGACACCGGAACTAGAGTGTGGAGCTTCGTAGAGGTTACATACGAACACCTCGACATCACTTAATGGCTCATCTCGCCCAACGCCATGTTGAAATGCTCAAACAGTTCCTGGCGTTGCAAGTAGACATTCCAGCATGATTTTTTGCCATGACCAGCGAATGATGACACTGTATCACAACCAGTTATGGCATGGAACCCAAGAACATTCTCCACAACTGCCGGAGGGAAGGTCTCGTTGATGATGTGAACTGGGAAACACTCCTGCTCCTTGGATATGCCACTCATCATCCACACATGGCAGAGTTTGTCCCTGGTGAAGTGAAGGAGCAAGAGCAGGACATCTGTGTCACGGCACTTCACAATTATGTTTTCATAACCGGCATCAATGGCTTCATGGAGGATGATCCTTGTGTCAGCTTCCTCGTGGTTGGCATTCAGTGTTGGGATGACTCCCCTTGTCGTTGAAAATCCGTTTGGTTTGCTGCCACCAACTACGACCTCGTTGACAGTATCGTTGTGCGTTGCCAGTTTCCACTGAGGAACAGTGCAAGGTCCTCCATGCTTCTTCCATGAAGTTCTTCCATGCTTGTGGAAGTGGAAGATCATCCCGGTTGATCACCTTACGGATTGGTCTCGTTTGCCCAGCTCTTTTGCTTCGTGTAGTCGACTTGATCGATAGAAGTCTATACTGATCAAATACGACGTCGATCCTGGACACTGTGCCACAGAACTGCTTCACCACGGTCTTCTGGAAGGTTTTGGCATAGTCTCCAAAGGTCTTGCAATTTGGTGGCTTCCCTAGGGACTGTATCAATGCATGGCCATCGATTATGATACAGGTTTTTTCTGTGGTCTCAGGTGCCCCTTTGACTTTCTCTATACCAATACCCGTGGTTAGCAGGGGGAGCATTGCAGACTTTTCGGTACTATTCATCTTAGGCTATTCGTATTAGCCAAACTAAGTGGAACAACCGACAGCTCATGCTGCAGGACATTGTGAAGATCTACTACTCGCCCAGCTTGTGACGCGTTGAACAATCTGTGCATAGATAGATAGATAGATAGATAATAGGTTTATTGCAAAACTAGTGTTAACAACGTTACAATTAAAATAAATTTTGCAAACAGGATATCATCAGGCAGTATAAAACTGAAATTGATAATATTTACAATAATATATGTCTCATGGTAAGACATAGATATCACTTAAAATGTTGGTTCGTAAAATTATATCACTAAACTAAAAACCATCTTTAGAATATATGGCGCCATTGCCCATACATTAGCATAGCTGGGAATCGTGGCGCGATGCTGTGAGCGAAGTGAGGCATGTAGATAAGATTTTACCATGTAGGCCTACA
>NW_014578118.1:0-303 GCF_000485595.1 Priapulus caudatus
TCTATCTCTCTCTCTTTCTCTTTCTCGCTCTAACTCCCTCTCTCTCGCTTTCTTTCTCTCTCTTTCTCTTTCTCGCTTTCGCTCACTCTCATTTCTCTCTCGATCTCGCTCTGACTCTGTCCCTCTCCCTCCCTCCCCATCTCGCCCCGCTCTCTCTCTCCTTCGCCGACCCCATCTGTCTCTAGCTTCTATCAGCAGCAGCATATATATATATACTCAGTTGTTCTCATGAGATGTCCCCCGCGTAATGCCGACACGAGTAATAATCTCTCCCCCCCTCTCTCTCTCTCTCTCTCTCTCTCT
>NW_014578118.1:3324-11664 GCF_000485595.1 Priapulus caudatus
GGAAGGAAAGTAGAGGGGGAGGGGAGGAGAGGGGGAGGGGAGAGGGGCGAATGGGGAGAGAGAGGGAGGAGGGGAGCGGGAGGAGGCTCATCTCCGATCACCTTACTGCCCTGCATTACGTGAAAATGCAATAAGAAAAAAAAATGTCACGGGGTATAGGTAACAGCGTCAGGCTTAACCTAACAACAGGCAAGTGATAGACAGTGACAGGCTTTTAACATAACAGGTAAGTGTCAGACAGTGGGGCCACCCTTAAAAAATTGTTTGTTTCCCCTTTACCTACTCGCCTCTCAGGGTACCTAGGTAGGTAGGTGAAAAATCTTTTTTATTTTGTTTTGACAAGATGTGTGCATGTATATTGCATATTCTGTTTTGTGTATGTTTTTGCGGAACGAATTTGATTTTTTTTGGCGAAACGAAATAATTTTTGTTTTGTTTTAATCGGCCAATAAAATGTGTCGAGTAGCGGCGTTTTGGCGAGTGGTCGGTAAAGGGGAAACAAGCAATATTTTATAACAGGTAAGTTGCAGATAGTGGCACGCTTAACCTAACAACAGGTAAGTGATAGTGGCAAATTTTACCAGAAAGCTGGAGTCTCAGAACTGTAAATAAAACTATGGCCTGATGTGTTCGCTCGAGTTACTAGCTACACCTATACAGCATTTTGCTGCTTTTCGTGAAAAAGCAATAAGCAAAAAGGTTACAGGGTGCAGAGGAAGAGGAGGAAGAGGAGGAGGAAAAGGAGGAGAAAGAGGAGGAGGAGGAGGAGGAGGACGAGGAGAAAGAGGAAGCTTTATCCGAATCGTAACGGTCGTATATCGTGCGCAATGCATATCGTTTTCCAATGCATTACGTAAACATGCAATAAAGGTTACAGAATACGAGTGACTGAGTCATCTTCATCCTAACACTGTTACAGTACAGTACTCTCAACTATGGTTTTATATATATAGAAAACCACACGAACCTTTCACGAACACGCCATTTCACGTCGAACGACGGTTCCGCAACCAACTATACACTATAGCTAGACTCTCGAATCGAACACAAAATGCAGATACAGCAGGCACTCTCGCGCGCACGCCCTCCTTTCTTTCTTTCTCGCTTCTCTTGTGTGTTATTTTTTTCATTTCCTCGGGCGGTACTTTTAGAGCTTGATAGAAGTGTTCGGGGTGGTGGTGGTGGGGGGGGGTCCGTTTACGAATTACACGGTCGGGCAGGTTTGTAAATTTAGGAGGTCGGAGCCGGGTTGTTGTTGGAGATGCGAGCAGTATTTACAGTAGAATTGCCTTGTTTTTGTTATTCTGTCTTCTTTTTGTTGTTGTTGTTGTTGTTGTTGTTATTTTTTCTTCTCCTTCAGTTTCTTGTTTTTCTTTTTCTTCTTCTGCTCTTTCGTCTTCTGTCTCTTCTTCTGCTTATTCTTCTTCCTCTTCTCCTTCCCCTCTTTCTTCCTCTCCCTCTCCTCCTCCTTCTATTTCTTCTTCTTCTTCTTCTCTCTTCTTCATCTTTTTACTCCTTCTCCTTCTTCTTCACGAAGATATCATCCATATTTTTTTTCACTTGTACTATTTACTGTGACGTAATCACTTTAAGTGTGTGCGACGTTATGTAATATGTAGCTATGATCGTATAGGTACCATGCAGGTTCTGCTTGTGGCACGGGACACACAGCAGGTGACGGACAGTACAGTTATAACGTGGTTTAATCACGTAGTGTGGCGCTCGCCTGCTGAGGAAACGTCCGGTTCGATTTCTCGGATCCGCCTCTAAAATTGATCACATCACCGTAATAGCTAAGTAATTTAAGTACAAAAATTATACCCACTTTTTCACAAAATATAAGTGATTCTGTTCACGTTTTATGGTTAAATTGCTGCATTATACTTCCTATTTTGCTATTCCGTTCGATGTGAACAAACACTCGTGATTCGTGCATACATAGCCCATATCAAGCAAATGTCGTGATCAATATATCAAATCGCCCAGATTTCTAGGATTTTAACTAGTGTTGAAAAACAATCTTATTAGGTAAGAATTTGAGGATACATTTAGTGCCGTTAGTACTTACTTTTCATGTCAAAGAAATTCATGCAACAAACATTTTACAAATATACACCATAGAAAATTCGTGACGTAGTCAATTTAAGTGTGTGCGACGTTATAACCTGGTTTATTACCTCCGCCCAACGGAGTTGGAAGAGGTTATGTGATCGCTCCTGTGCGTTCGTGCGTTAGTGTGTTCGCGCAATCGATATTAGCGCATCGAGTCAGCGAGCCAGCCAGCCAGCCCACCAGCGGAGCGAGCCAGCTCGTAACACATACATGTTACATGCTGGCGGAGGTATGCACTCTCCGTGAGTGCCCTCTGTCTAGTTTACGTAGTGTGGAGATCGTCTGCTCATGAAACGTCCGGTTCGATTTCTCGGATCCGACTCTTGAATTTCCGTTTCGATGTCACATTGTCTTCATCGGCTGTATTACAATTACCAGAGAATACGGCGTCTCCCTATTTCTTTCTCTTTCTCGGTCCCTCTCTCTCTCTCTCTCTCTCTCCATCTCTCGTCTCGTACTCTCTCTCTCTCTCTTCTCTCTCATCTCTCTCGTCTAATCTCTCTCTCTCTTACGTTCTTTTCTCGCTCTAAACTCCCTCTCTCTCGCTTTCTTTCTCTCTCTTCTCTTTTCTCGCTTTCGCTCACTCTTCATCTCTTCTCTCGATCTCGCTCTGACTCTGTCCCTCTCCTCCCTCTCCCATCTCGCCCCGCTTCCTATCTCTCCTCGCCGACCCCATCTGTCTCTAGCTTCTATCAGCAGCAGCATATATATATATATACTCAGTTGTTCTCATGAGATGTCCCCCGCCGTAATGCCGACACGAGTAATAATCTCTCCCCCCTCTCTCTCTCTCTCTCTCTCTCTCTCTCTCTCTCCCCCTTCTCTCTCTCTCTCTCTCTCTCTCTCTCTCTCTCTCTCTCTCTCTCTCCCCTTCTCTCTCTCTCTCTCTTCTCTCTCCTCTCTCTCATCATCTCTCTCTCTCTCTCTCTCTGCTCTCTCTCTCTCTTCATGGAGTCAACTTATCAAATTCAAATCAAAAGAGCAATGCAATGAATCACAACTAAACATGCGGTCCGTGCCTATGTTAAACATATTTGTATGTAGCAATGTGCACAGTATAAATCAGTTACTATTTATTTTATTATGCGTGTGCGTGTGTCAGTTCTATATAGACGTTATGCTATCTGTTTTTATTGTAATATTAATGAATCACAATTATAACCATACTGTTATAATCACTGTCAGTGCGTGACTATACTTTACATATATATGCTTAATATTATGCCTATACGATTATATACTGCCCCGTGATAAACACAACACACACACACGCACTCCCCCCCCCCCACACACACTAGCACACACACAAACACACACACACACACACACACACACACACACCGCACACGCACGGCACGCACGCACGCACACACAGCACACACACACACAGGCGCGCGCGCGCGCGGCCGGCGCTGCACCGCGCACACACAGCGCAACACCTGTAATTCATGTTACACCTGCAATCCTAGCTGGATATGTGACCGTAGAGTGGGTAGTAGGAACGGCCACGCATGGAGTAGCACTGAGAGGCCGAGGTGAAAGGTACCACCAATTTAATCCTTGCTTAAAATCTACTTTTACATCGCGATAAAAACCACTGTTTCTGCATGTGTTGCTGAATTCAATCGCGCTTAGAAACTGTATGTTTAGCGCGCATTAAAAATAGGTAGGTTTTGGCGGTTAATGGCCTTCCAGTTAAGCTATACAGCGTGCACGCACCATTTTAAAACACCTCTGGAGAACCTAGCAATCACACCTCTAATGTATATTATCATAATCACCTCTCCTACTCTTTCTCGCTCTCTACGTCCGCTCATCTCTCTCTGCCTTATTTTCTCTCATCTCTCTCTCACACACGCACACGCCACGCACGCACGTCACGCACGCCACGGCACGCACGCACGCACGCCACACAAACCACACTCTCTCTCCTCTTCACACACAACACACACACACACACACACACACAACACACGCACACACACACTAACACACACGCCCACACACACACTAAAACACACGCACACACACACGCGCACTCTCTCTCTCTCTCTCTCTCTCACACACACACGCCCCCCCCCCCCGCACAAACCTTCCTTCACCCACGCACGCTAACACACGCACGCACGCACGCACGCACGCACGCACGCACGCACGCACGCACGCAGCCGTGGCAGGCACGCCAGCGTTGCCGCGCAATCAATCGCGCTGACGCCACAGGTAACGATTCAACGTCGTCGTCATCATCAGACAACCTGCCGTCTGCCGCCCGTCTGTCGCCACCGCTGTCGCCACTGCCGCCGCTGCCGCCGACGACCGATGAAAGAACGACGATGACGACGATGGAGACGACGACGGTAGGTGACGTCATTGGCGGGAGAGGAAGCCCCGGGGAGGGAGAGGAAGTCGGGGGGAGAGAGAAAAAAGACTTCGTTTGGATGTCTGGGGAGGGGGAATGTAGAGGCGGGTGGATGCTGAGGATTTCATTCGAATGCGGAGGATGGGGATGCGGAGGCTGAGGATGCAGAGGCGGGGGATGTAGAGGGGCTTCTTCAGATGAAGAGGCTGGAATGCTGAGAATGTCGGTTGGATGCTGAGACTGGGCGATGCGAAGGGCTTCATTCAGATAATGAGGCGGAGGATGCAGAGGTGGGGGATGAGAAGTTTTTATTCGGATGCAGAGGCTGAGGGATGCTGAGAATAAGATGCTAGGAATGTCGGTATCAATGGAAGGGCTTGATTGGAAGTAGCCCGAGTCATACATGCATAACCTGTGCACGGAAAGGGAGAGATGAGGGGAGGTTAGGGGAGGGAAGGGAGAGCGAGAGAGCCAAAGAGAGGAGGCGATGGAGAGGTGGGTAGGGGAGGAGGGGAAGGGAAAAAGAAAGAGGAGGTGAGGTGAGACGAAAGAAGGCAGAGGGGATGGAAAGGAAAAGGAGAACAGAGGAGCGGAGTGGAGGGAGAACAAGGAAGGATAGAGAAGGGGAGAGGGAGGGACTCTGTCTCTCTCTCTCTCTCTCTCTATCTCTCTCTCTCTGTTCTCTCTCCTCTCTCTCTCTCTCTCTCTCTCTCTCTCTCTCTCTCTCTTCTGCTCTATCTCTCGTCGTCTCTCTCTCTCGTCTCTCTCTCGGTCAGTCTCTCTCTCTCTCTCTTTTTTCTCCCTCACTCTATATTTAAAATTCTTTCTTGCGCTGCCGCTCGTTTTACAATCCGGCATGAATAATATTTAAAGTCTCTCCCTACCTCCTTAGCTCTCTCCATGCTACCTACTGTCTGTCTGGGCTTGCCTTACCTAGCTCTCTGCCATGCCTACGCTAGCTCTCTCCATGCCTCTCTAGCTCTCGTCCATGCCTACCATAGCTCTCTCCATGCCTACCTAGCTCTCCTCCATCGCCTCCCACCGCTCTCCATGCCTACTAGCTTTCTCCATGCCTACCTAGCTATCTCCCATTGCCTACCGTAGCTCCTCGCCGTGCCCTCCCCTAGCTCTCTCCATGCCTACCTAGCTCTCTCCATGCCTCACTAGCTCTCTCGTCGCCTACCTAGCTCTCCTCATGCCTACCTAAGCTGCTCTCGCGTGCCCTCCCTAGCTCCTCCATGCCCTACCTAGCTCCTCTCCATGCCTCCCCTGCTTCTCCATGCCTCCTAAGCTCTCTCCATGGTCCCTAGCTTCTCGTCCATGCCTCCCTAGCTCTCTCCGTGCTACCTAGCACTCCTCATCTCACTAGCTCTCTCCTATGCTGACCTAGCTCCTCCTCCATGCCTAACGCTAGCTCTCTCGCCATGCCCTACCTAGCTTCTCCATGCCTCCCTAGCTCTCTCCATTGCCTACCTAGCTCTCTCCAATGCTGCCCTAGCTCTCTCCATGCCCTACCTAGCTCATCTCCATGCTACCTAGCACTCTTCATGCCTACTGAGCTCTCTCGACATGCCTCCCTAGCTCTCTCGCCTGCTCCCTAGCTCTCCATCAACATGCCTACCTAGCTCTCTCCCATGCTACTTAGCTCTCGTTCCATGCCTACCTAGCTCTCTCCATGCGTCCCTAGCTCTCCCATCGCCTCCCTAGCTCTCTCCATGGCCTACCTAGCACTCCTCATGCCTCACTTAGCTCTCTCCATGCCTCCTAGCTCTCCTCCATGCTCCCCTAGCTCTCTCCATGCTTACCCTAGCTCTCTCCATGCCTACTAGCTCTCTCATGCCCCCTACTCTCTCTCATGCCTTCCTAGCTTCTGCTCCATGCCTGACCTAGCTCTGCTCCATGCCACCTAGCTCTCTCCATGCCTCTGCTGCTCTCCATGCCTTACTATAAGAGCTCTTCTCCATGCACCTAGCACTCCTCATGTCACTAGCTCTCTCCAATTGCACTCCCTTGCTCCTCTCCATGGGCCTACATAGCTCCCTCCCTGCCTCCCTAAGCTCTCCCCATGCTCCTCTAGCTCTTCACATGGCCTACCTAAGCACTGCTCATGCCTCACGTTAGCTCTCTCACATGCTCCCTAAGCTCTCTCCAGCCTTACCTCGCTCTCATCCATGCCTCCCTAGCTCTCTCCATGCCTCCCTAGCTCTCGGCCATTGCTTACCTAGCTCTCGATCCATGCTCCCTAGACTCTCCCATCGCCATACCTTGCTCTCCTCCTTATGCCGTACCTAGCTCTCTCCATACCTACACCTGGCCTCCCTGCCTGCCTCCTTCGCCTCGCTATCTGTCTCTCTGATTCCCTGCAACCTGCCCTGCCTGCCTGGCCTCCCTAACACGCCCTCCTTTCCCCCTCGCTCGTTTGCTCTCTGCTCTCGTTTCTCCTCTCTTTCTGCTTCTCGCTCCCGTTCCTCCTCTCCTTCCCTGCCTGCCAGGGCATCCGTATTCTAGGCACGCTCTCATCACAAGGCACCTTCAATACTATCGCACTAAGCTCATTCAGATTATGTATAATCATTATAGTATCCCTGCCGCTACCGGCTGCTAAACTATGCGCTTCTAACTGCTGCTGCTAATTACCGCTGCTACTTGGCTAACTCGTGCTGCTGCTGCTTTGCTGCTTACCCGCTGCTGCTGCTGCTGGCCGCTGCTGCCGCTGCTGCTGCTGCTCGCTGCTGCTGCTACTGCTGCTGCTGCTGCTTGCTGCTGCTACCTGCGCTGCACTGCTGCTGCTCCTGCTGCTCAGCTGCTGGCTGGCTGCTGCTACTGCTGCTAATGCTACTGCTGCTCTGCTGGCTGCTACCGGCTGCTGCTGCTGATACCGCTGCACTGGCTGCTGCTTTGCTGCTGCTGCTGCTGCTGCTGCTACTGCTAGCTACTGCTGCGCGCTCCGCTGCTACTCGCTACCGCTGCTACTACTGCTGCTGTGCTGCTCGCTACTGCTGCTACTTTGCTGCTGCCTGCTGCTACTGCTGCTGCTGCTCACTGCTGCCTGCTGCTGCTACTGCTGCTACTGGTGCTGCTGCTGCTGCTACTGCTGCTACTCGCTGCTAACCCTGCTGCTTGCTGCTACTCGCTGCTGCTGCTCGCTGGCTGCTGGCTACTGCTGCCTTACTGGCTGCTGGCTGCTACCTGGCTGCTGGGCTGCTGCTGCTAGCTGCTGCTGCTGCTGCTGCTGCTTGGCTGCTGCACTGCTTGCCTACTGCTGCGCTGCTGACTCGCTGGCTGCTGCTTGGCTGCTACTGCCTGCTCGCTGCTGCTCCGCTTGCTACTACTGGCGCTACTTGCTGCTGGCTGCTCACTGCGTTGCTCCCTTGCGCTGCGTGCTACTGCTGCTGCTGCTGCTGCTGCTAACTGCTGCTGCTGCTGCTGCTAACGCTGGCTACTGCTGCTGCCGCTTGCCTGCTACTGCACTACTGCTGCTACTGCTGCTGCGCTACTGCTGCTACTGCTCAAGCTGCTGCTACTGGCTGCTGCTTGCTGCTGGCTGTACTGGCTGCTGCTGCTGCTACTACTGTGCTGCTGCTGCTGCTACTGCTGCTCTGCTGCTCGCTGCTACTGCTTGCCACTGGCTGCTGCTGCTACTGCTTGCACTGCGCTGCTGTCTACTGCTGCTGTGCTGCTGCCTGGCTAACTGCTGCTGCTTGCTGCTGCTACTGCTGCTACGCGGCTGCTGCTGCTGCGCTACTTGGCTGCTAACTGCTGCTGCTGCTGTTGCTAAACTACTGCTGCCTGGCTAACCAGCTGCCTCTACTCCCGCCGCCGTGCGAAGGTTTATTATTATTAATTACTGTACGTGTTACATCGTGTTA
>NW_014578118.1:13026-13493 GCF_000485595.1 Priapulus caudatus
TTCTTCTTCTTCTTCTTCTCTCTTCTTCATCTTTTTACTCCTTCTCCTTCTTCTTCACGAAGATATCGATTCCACAGTTCGCGCTCGTACAGCCACGACTGCCTTCATCGGTTTTCGCTAATGCGATGAAAGCTACGCAGTAACCGCGGCGATACTCAATTCTACACCTATCGCGAGAACACTCGAGGAAAAATCGCTCTCTCGCTCCGCTTCATTTTCTCCTCCCCGGCAGCTGCTCGACGCAAGTCTACATGGGCGCGGTCACGCCGCGGCGTGCGTCAGGATTTCACACGTGTGGCCACTACGAAACCGGGCTGCGAGACTGACGTGTGTTTAAACACGACAATGACAACGGTGACAATGATGATGACAATGACAACGATGATGACAATGACAACGATGATAATGATGATGACGATGACAACGATGATGACAATGACAACGATGACAATGATGATGACGATGAC
>NW_014578118.1:14340-19303 GCF_000485595.1 Priapulus caudatus
GATAATAGCAATAGCAGTGTAATAGTATCGTAACGTATCGTAATCGATAATAGCAATAGCAGTGTAATAGTATCGTAACGTATCGTAATCGATAATAGCAATAGCAGTGTAATAGTATCGTAACGTATCGTAATCGATAATAGCAATAGCAGTGTAATAGTATCGTAACGTATCGTAATCGATAATAGCAATAGCAGTGTAATAGTATCGTAACGTATCGTAATCGATAATAGCAATAGCAGTGTAATAGTATCGTAACGTATCGTAATCGATAATAGCAATAGCAGTAGTGAGACGTCGCGTATATATATTCATTGTACCGGCTCTTCCGTTACGAATAAATGAGAGTCAGAAGTCACGTCTCGTGTATTTGCTGGAATCATAGAACTTATTGCAAGCAACATCTGGATGAAAATGGAGCGACGGAAGGCGACCAGCCGAGCGACATGGCGAGTGTTCACAAACGACCTGTGTCTCCCAGGAGTCTCCCAGGAGTCTCCCAAGAGACTGACGAGGGATTCTTCTCTTTCAGCACTCAATCTCGTAAAGATCTGTCGTCAAAGCCCGAGGGAGCGCATGCGCCGAGCAAGGAGAGGGTCAAGGTCAAAGGGTCGGAGATAGGCTTAGATACAAATATCCGGATATTTTTGGAGATATTTAGAAGTTTTCAGGATATTTAGAAAAATCTGGATATGTAGAAAATTCCTTAATATTTAGAAGATAAAACACAATTTTCTCAAATATTAAGGATTTGTCCTTTTCTGTTAAGAAAAACCATCCAGTGATGCAAACTGCATGCAGTGCCCCTTCGTACACTCAGGATACCACTGCCACAATGCTAGCACTATTTTTAAAGTGGGCGAAGCTCCAGGGAAATCCAGCGAATAATGATTCGTAAACAGCGTATGATTTTTTCGCACACAATAAATATGTTTAAAAGACATTACGTTGAAATAACTGAGATATTTAGAAAAATTTTGGGGATATTTAGAAAAATTGTTGAGATATTTAGAGATTTTTTGGAGAATTTCTGGAAACATAATTAGGCCATTTTCCGAGATATTTGTATTCACGCCTAGTCGGAGAGATAGACACTGCGTATCGCAGCGGGAGACGTTTCAATCTTGCAGTTCATCGCGGTGAAGCTGGAGAAGGGAATTTCAATATTGAGTGACGGAAACCTCTTCAGCTCATAATTATTAGTTGTATAGGGTATCCTATCAGGGTTCTCCCCAGGATGAAATTCAAACAGGGGGGAGGGGAGGGGGGAGGGGAGGAGGGAGAGGGGGTTGGAAAACTAGCGGCGAGTCGGGGGTACATGTTTTTTTTACAGTACCACTAATTAATGCAAGAATAAAAATCGCACCACACCATAGACAGTATTTGGGGAGGGTTCTTGTTTATTATAGATAGCCGGTCGGTGTTACAGTTAGTGTGGTGGGTGGGCCGCGCTTAGCTGTTTTACTTCGTGTAATTGCTTGCAGTGATGCGTGGCCGGATAAAATGATATCGCGCTGGTTTTCCTGGCCGAATTGGAATTCTTACATCGCATTTCCACGTGGCAACTTTTATCTGTGGTGGAATTTAAACGGGGCGCAGACGATTCAAAACGGGGCGGATGTTTTTTTCCAAGGGGCGGGCGCCCGTTTGACGCACGTGGGGAGAACCTGCTCATAAATGATTATATATATTATATCTTACTATAATCTTGGCGAATGTTGTATGTATGTTATCTTTCTTATATTTTGGCAGAGATGTTGTATGCTATGTTAATTTGAAAGGGTCCGTGCGTTTGGATCACAATACGCGCCAAATTTACAGAAGAGCATCGAATGAGTACAGGGCGGGTTCTAAACTATAATCGGTTGAAAACACGTTTGTTTCGTTTTTTAAAAAAGACCAAATAACACAAAAAAGGGCAGTCAACATTTTGACCTGAAAATACGGGGGCAGCTGATGTTTTGTTTTCGTTCTGTTGTATTTCGTTTTAGTCCTTCAAACGAGTTTCAATTTCGTGTGGTTCGTTATGATTTTCTGTTCCTGTGGTCTTGTGCTTTGAGATTTCGTGTAGCCATAATGTAAAGTAGAAATACCATTGTAAATGAATTTAAATATTCAGTACTATTTGGCCTAGTCTTCCATATTGACGATGTACAAGTCTTGAATTTCATCAGGAGCAGATTTTTTTTATGGAGTCCTGCATGCCTGTACAGTGGACGGGTGTCGTGAACACCGATTGTCAGCAGCAGGTCCGATCACAAGGGAGCAGTAATATTACGTGTTCACCAGAGTGCAACATGGTAGAGAAGGCGATCACAACAAGCGCAATATGTACCTGGTCGCACACAGTGGACATAGCCGAAGCAATATATTACGTTTACGTCTATACCCATTACATCGCCACTCTATATTTATTGTGGAGTCAGTATCATCAACAGTATAGATACATAAAACTTTCTGTTGTGTGTATTTCAATGTGTACTTGCAAACATTGGTTATGTGTAAGTGTAAGCATGATTGCACAATGTATTTGTTTGGACATCTTTCAACCATTTAAAACAAACAATGTGCAACAATAAACTTCTCCAGTTCACACGCTTACACTTAACACACTGCACTGGTAACAGATGCATCCAGGCACTGAGCCGCGCCGTAGCGGCGAGTTTTAGCTTCAGTAATTATTAATAAGGTATTATCTTATAATCTTATAGCGGGTATTCAAATTCAAAGAGAGAGGGGAGGATAGGGGAGGAGAGAGAGAGGGAGGGGGGAGGAAAGCGAGGGAGTGAGAGGGCAGGGAGGAGGGGGAGGAGGAGAGAGGGAGGGAGGAAAGAAAATGGGGAGGGAGGAGGGAGGGGGAGGGGAGGGAAGGGAGGGAGGGAGGGAGGGGGAGGAGGGGGGAGTAGGGAGGTGAGGGAGGAGGGAGGGAGGGAGGGAGGGAGTAGAGAAAGAGAAGAGAAAGAGAGAATCAGAGAGAGACGAGAGAGAGAGGAGAGGAAGGGAGGGAGAGAGAAGGACGAGACGAGACAGAGACAGAGACAGGAGACGAGACAAGACAGGACAGAGGACAGAAGAAGAGAGAGTGACAGAGAGAGCGAGCGAGAGAGAGGAGGGGGAGAGGAGAGAGAGGGGAGAGAGAGCAGACGAGAAGAGGGAAGAGAGAGGAGCGATGAGCGAGAGAGAGATGAGCTGAAGACGAGAGAGAGACGGAGAGAAGGGAGAGAGAGGAGGAGGAGAGAGAGAGAGGAGAGAGGGGGAGAGAAGAGAAAGACGAGGAGGGACGCGAGAGCACGCGGGAGATATGAAGGAGACGAGAGAGAGAGAGAAGAGGTACGGAGACTGAGAGGAGCGCGGCCGGGAGAGAAAATAGACTGAGAGAGAAGAGGAGACGAGAGAGAGACCAGAGAGACGAAGAAGCTGAGAGAAGACGACGTGTGTTGTGAGAGAGAGGAGAGAGAGAGAGAGAGAGAGAGAACATGTGAAGAAGGAAAGAGGAATTCGATATGATATCGACGAGAAAGCCAAGCTTGGATGAATTCTTCGAAGATGAGCTAAAAAGCAGTGACATCAGACCGACCACGATTATCAACGTAATATATAACCTCGTAAATACTAGTCTTCAAAGTCCAAGGGACTATATCGAAGACAGGAAGAGACAAAGTTGATCAAATAGACAGGCCCCGGGGTTCAAGGATAGAGATGATGTCCAGTACGGTGATTGGATAGGATGATGTTAGTTGATAAGATAGGACTGGACATCTTATCTATCCCTGAAAAAGGATAGAGATGATGTCCAGTACGGTGATTGGATAGGATGATGTTAGTTGATAAGATAGGACTGGACATCTTCTCTATCCCTGAGCCGGCCCCGGTTTCACGAACCTTAATTAACTTTAATTATAATTAAATCACTATAATCATGATTACGGACTTAATTACGCTTCGTGAAACCGAGCCCAGATCTATTAAAAATGTAAGTACATTATAAACGAATGGGGTTTTGTCCCACTCTATCCACAAGATTATTTTGTGTCCGTACTTTGGATCCACGATACACGACACAGTTCTGGGGGCGCAAGCACTAACTAATCTACAGATAAAACAAAACGGACTGTACACTGTGTAACCACATATTATAAGCGACTACACCCAACCTCAACCCCAGCTAGACCACACCACACCAAATCCAACACTCGATCGCTATAGCTGTGACGAATCGCTACATGTATGTACGTATTTCGGTTTCAGTTTTGTCGATTTCGCATTGCGAAACCCGCTTGCCAACAACCAGTGAGTGAGTGAGTCATCAATCATAACCAAATGCAAACCATATTATCATATTATCGCCGAGTAACACCAGTAGTAGTGGCAGTGGCTTATAACAGTAATGGGGAAGTGGATTTAAGTGACGGACGTTGACTGATAATGATATGTACTACTACTACTACTACTAGTACTACTAGTTCGGTTGGTCCATCGTACATCGCGACGCCCATACGGCAACGATGCAGCCTTGAGGGCTGATAAAGTTATCTCAAGTGAGCGCGCGTGCATGCATGATGTACACTTCCTAGACATAGACGTTACTTTCGCTCTCTCGTTTCAAACTAGCACGAAGCTAGTACTAACATACGGCGTGAATACGTACCTACGGCTGCGTCGATTGCGTGTCTTTTCGCGTATCCGTGAAAGATTACCGCACCTTTTCAGTACATCATGATTGATAAACACTCACTCGCACAGAGAGAAATATAACACACCTTCGCTTTCACACACGTCTAGCACCACAATACGTGGTCTGCGATCAGCAGTTCTCTCTCACACCAGGTGGCAGCAGAGCGACGTAAACAATTCCCGTGAGCAGACGCGTGCGCATGCGCCGGAGAGCGTGCGGTCGTGAGCGTGTCAGGCAGACGGATCGATGACTGAGTGACCGCGCTCTCTCTCTCTCTCTCTCTCTCTC
>NW_014578118.1:20287-21753 GCF_000485595.1 Priapulus caudatus
AGAGAGAGAGAGAGAGAGAGAGAGAGAGAGAAGAGATAGAGAGGGAGAGAGAGAGAGGGGGGGGATAGAGAGAGGTGAAACCGCATGGATGATTAACTGCTTACAACATCGCAATTTTAGTAATAATGCAATCGCAGTAAAATGCACAATGCGAAGAAATCGACTATCGCTATAATGACCAAGCAAAGGTGTGCGCAAAATTAAATATTAATGCCTTTGTTTGATCAACACTAAGTGGATTAAATCGGTGGTATTTTACCTATCGTAATGCCGCCGTGAAATGTTTTTATCGTGGTTTTAACTCTTGCGCCAATACTTTACGTTCATGAATTATACATATATGACAGTAAATATATTCATGAATTTCTTACGTAATTGTGAAACAAGTCTGAGAATTGAGCCATTTTGTGTAAACTCAGCCGATAAAAAAGCCTCACTAGTGGTACGATCAAGGTCCAGTTCATGTTTCATTAACCTTGCACGATTGGAAAACTGATGGATCGGAAAACTGATTTCTTGAACACGTTTTTTCTTTGCGTAAAATCGCCGAAAAGTAAACGAAAGAACAAATAAAAATTCTTGCATCGCAGCTCCACCTAGTGTCCAAATAATAGGACAACGAGAGCCCGAAGTAGATTTTATTCTTGCAATCAACAGTCACACAAATATTTAATAAAAAATCACAATAGTGCCAATACCGTAAAATCAAACTCTTATCAATAAATTATAATACAAAACCGGACACATCCGAACTTTCTAAGCAACGTAGTGCGACCAGAATATTTATCTACGATCATAAATGTTTCGATAAGTCTGTAATTTGCAATCAATGTAGCAAGCTCATTATGTACATTCACGTTGTATTAACAATAGTCCATATATACAGATTATTATCATCAAGTATCAGTCATCATCATCGATTAATTATCAATTCATAAAAAATCGTAACGATCAGATGAACTACTATGCAAATCAATAGCCCTAAGTGAGGCCCTATTCGATATATTCTATCGTTCTGTCGTGATACTTTCTCGCTTTCCGATTCGAAAAAAATCCTTCGTAAGATAAAAATGACTACGAAAAATCTCCTTTTTATAGTCTATCTTTTCATTTTTACTATCTCTAGTAAACTCTACTTGTAATCGTACTTGTAAACTCTACTAATCTCTAGTTGTGAAGACGTGATACCCTTTCGTGAGACGGTCGGGGATCTTCAAACTAAATCTAATCAAATTCCCTCCTCCCCCCCAAACTAAAAAAGAAACCAGAGGAAAAGAAACTAAAGCTCACACGCACCTCACCCTACGACTCCCCGCACAAAAACCACTTTCGAAAAATTCCCCCACGAACCCTCTCCCCGGACTTCCTCTCTTTATTCCCCCACGAACCCTCTCCCCGGACTTCCTCTCTTTATTCCCCCACGAACCCTCTCCCCGGACTTCCTCTCTTTATTCCCCCACGAACAC
>NW_014578118.1:21976-24302 GCF_000485595.1 Priapulus caudatus
AAATCGGTTTTCGCGAACTTAGGAGGCCCCCGCCGCCGACCCCCGCGCCGCCCGCGCCCCCTCACAGTTCTTCGCCGTGCACGTGCGGGGGCGCCACCTCCGCGAGGTCGGAGTTCACGATCACGTGGTAGTAGAAGTTGATCGTCTGCTCGTAGTTACGGATGCCGATTCGCTCGTTGTTGCCGTGGTAACGGGAAATGTCTTCCGGGCGGTTGTGGACGGGAGTGAAGCGGTAGATCTGGTCCGTGAGATTCAGGTACCACCTAGTGTCACTAGCCGCTATGAACAGTCCTGCAATTAGTCATTAATTATTAATTAATTAATAATTTAATTTTGTGGTACCACTCGGTGTCGCTGGCCGCCACGAACAGTCCTGCAATTAGTCCTCATTAAATAATTATGAATCATTAATAAACAGTCCTGCGACGAAATGGAGACAACTTACGACTCGCGTTAACGTGCGATTTCAACGAGATAGAGACGGCGGCGCATTCGTATTAACACGCGTAAGACAACGTATTAGCAAAGTATAAGACATCGCTTCGTATTTCGCAGCAAGACAAAGAAAAAAAAGTTTAAAAAAACACAAAAAAGACAAAGCGCGGCTGATTTACACGAGCTGCGGGGTGGGGGTGGATAGAAGGATGTAATGTAAAGACCACGTGCGAAACAACGCGCGATTACACGTATCAAATGTGGTGCGACGCCGGGCGCGACGACGAATGAGTGTGACGTACGTGATAGCGGGAGAAAATAAAGACTTTAAATTTAAATTAAATTTTAAAAAAAAAGATGGAAAAAAAATTAAATTCTGTAAAACAAAGGCCACAGAAACTTTCTCCGCACGCAAAAAAGTTTAACCGACGTCGCTGGACGACGTTCGCTTATAGATTATTCGTATAGAGGGCGCTGCTCGCTCACCCGGCGCCACCGTCATCCCGTCGAACACCTCCTGGATGCTGCGCCGTATCGTCTGGTAGCCGAAGGTGGCGCCCCCTGCCGGCGACACGGGGTGCGGTTCGTTGCCGGCGATGACCTTGACCTCGACGCGGGGGTCGTCGATGATCGCGCGATCTAGCTCCAGGACCTGACGACGACAGATGCGACAAGTGAACGCGGGTTCCGTGCTGCCATCTAGCGAGCATGCGAAGAGACTTACGAACGTGGGTAGCACAGTGGCGCCACCTACGCCACCTGCGCGATGCCGCCGGGGACATGATTAGGTTCGGTGCAGCCATCTATCTGTGCAATAGCGTCAGGTGCTGCCACCTACACGTGCAATCACGTGAGCGGGGTGCAGGTGCTGCCACCTACACGTGCAATCACGTGAGCGGGGTGCAGGTGCTGCCACCTACCTGCGCGATCGTGTGGGCGGGGTGAAGCCGGTGGTTGACGACAGCCCAGGCGGCCGACGGAACGACGTTCGACTTGTGGCCGCCATGACACATCGTCACAGCCGTCGTCGTGCGGATGAGCGCGTTCGCGTTCCTGTTGTATACGGCCAGCCTGCAAGATGGACGCTCCGTCGTCATCAAGTTTTTTTACGGTGGGCATGTATTTGAAATTTGAATTTATGTTTGAATTTGTAACTTATATTTAATTTTAGAATTTATATACAATTACATGTTTGAATTTTTATTCGTTTTTATGATTTTTAATATTACATTATTTACATTGTATTATTACCTCCGCGCAACGAAGTTGCAGGGAGGTAATGTAATCGCTCTCGTGTGTGTGTTCGTGTGTGTGTTCATGTGTGTTTGTGTGTGTGTAGCGTTGGCGTGATCGATTCAGCACCAGCTCGCCTTAGGGCATCCAGTCAGCAGCAGCTCGCCTTAGGGCATTTAGTCAGCAGCAGCCAGCAGCGAGCCAGCTGTTATACACATGTACGCTCGCAGAGGTATGCACTCTCTTTGAGTGCCCTCTGTCTAGTTTAATTTGTGTGTGCGCGTGCATGCATGTGTGTGCGTGTGGGAGTTTCGGGTGAAGAGGCAAAAGTTTACGAGACAGTGGCTCCACCTACCGGTCAATTAGAGGCGAGAAGAGCCACAAGTTGGAGACGATCACTCGCACAGGAAACGGCATCTGTAATCAAAATGTTCTGTTTGTGAACATGCTCTCTCTCGTTCTCTCTCTCTCTCTCTCTCTCTTTCTCTGTCTGTCTCCCTCTCTGTCTCTCTCTCTCTCTCTCTCTCTCTCTCTCTCTTTCTCTGTCTGTCTCCCTCTCTGTGTCTCTCTCTCTCTCTCTCTCTCTCTCTCTCTTTCTCTGTCTGTCTCCCTCTCTGTGTCTCTCTCTCTCTCTCTCTCTCTCTCTCTCTCTCTCTCT
>NW_014578118.1:26175-30181 GCF_000485595.1 Priapulus caudatus
CATGCTGTGTTTGTCGTCGATGGCTCCGCGACCCCAGATGTGCTTGTCATCGACCACCCCCGCGAAAGGTGGCACCTCCCAGTCCTCCAGACGACCTGCGACAACGCCGACGAAAACGATTAGAAAACAAGAGATCGTTCTAGATAAAGACATGATAATGATCCTCTCTCTAACGTGAAACCATTTAGTCTTACAGGTAGCGATGAGATGACAAAGTAGCACGTTCTGTGTCATGCCAAGCTGATCTTTCCACGGACACCGAGGCTGGTCATTGCTAGTGTTTTGCATTCTCGGTGTGGGTTTTCTATGTCACCATCACAGGATGTGGGTCTCAATTATAAAAAAAATTTTCATCAGATAGTTTTTCGTTTTTTGGAATAACCTAAAGGGTCCGCCTCCCCCCCCCAAAAAACACCCTTCCATTCCCGCCCCCTCAGTAAGACACACCCACCCTCTGGCACCACGTCCAGGTGTGCGGCGAGCATGTATGGCTGGAGCTCCGGGTCACTTCCGCTGACCGTGTACAGGAGGCTGTAGTTGTTGACCAACTCCAGCTGGACATACGGTGATGAGTGGATGAGAGGGTAGCCTGCAAGACAGAGACGCAACATGGACGCCTATCGTCATCATTGGTAGAGACGCTAGCGCAAGAGCAGTAGAGACCCAAAAGAGTAGAGCATTCGCGTGTTGGACATCATTTTTTTATTCAATTCTTGAGAGGATAACCTTGAAGACACAAGGCTTGCAAGACAGAGATGCAAGATGGCCGTAATTTTAGGCATAACTTCATAAAGATTAGTCTTCAAAGTCAAAGGGACTATATCGAAGACAGAGAGAGAGACAAAGTTGAACAAATACTAGACAGAGCAACACTGCGGATTTTTACTTAAATAGGCAGATTATTCGTGTTAGGTTTTGCTGCGGAGGCTTGGAAACATCTCATAGGGAGAAGTCGGGAAGAAGAAGAAGAAGAATTTGCGTGTACGAGGGTAGCGCGTCTAAACCCACGACCTACGACTCCAATAGCTCTAGTAGTCTATAGCTATTGTCATTGCCACAGGCCTGCTGCTTTCCTACAGGTGTGTATTGGGTTACATTACAAAATGTCTACGACATCTACACACTTACGATTGTAATTCACTAAATGCACTACAGACTACAGTATACATTACATATGCAGTCTACATTACACAGCAGGGTGCGAAATTAACGGGAGTCCGGAGTCAAATACTCCCTGATTTACTGCCGGACTCCCTGATTTGACATATGCAGGAGTCCATGTGAATCCCTGAAAATTCTGCCATACTAACTAGTTCGTTCCAGAGCACGGCCTTGCGGAATTACCATATTTTTTCAGCAAATTTCTAAAGAAAATTTGGCAGACGTGCAACCGCAAGAATCTTCAAAATAAGCACATGTATGCGTTATTGTTAATATCTTTAATTTTGAACTTCAGACTGCGGACTCCCTCATTTTGCTACGACTCCCTCTTTTTGAGGGCAGGGACTGAGGTGAGTCCGTTGGACTCCCTAAGTCCCTTGTTCAAAAGTTAATTTCTATCCCTGACACAGCGCTGCAGCAGTGACACTTGCAAGCAGTGACAAGCGAGACGATCGCTCGTGTCCAATGCGAGCGTAACGCCTACAAAGTACAAGCTTACTCTCGAAAACATGACGATGCAGTTCCAATAGCGCTTCCCCGCTAATCTTATCCGCACTCCAAGAAATTGTTTTGATCGTGAGGGCCCGTGAAAATATTCGGAGCGCTCTTGCATCAGCCTTGATGAAATCCGCGTCTTTTGGATCGCATTTTGTCACGTGCGCAGTCGGTGGTGCCAAAAGCAACGTTCTGACTACCAGTAAAGTGACGAAGAGTAAGAGAAACGCGGATATCAACGCTGTTATTTTTACTAGCGAATTTACGATGGAGGCTGCCATGTTGTTGATCGAGGATGCTATATTGTTTTATAAACGCAGACGTTGCGATAGATGGGGGCCGTGTCGCTTTAGCATTTTTCAGCATGTAAGTGAAAACAGAAGGTACCAGTCTAAGTACATGTGAATCAACATGTCAGCGCCCAGTACATGTGAAAAGTCCTCTTCCAGTGAAACTGAAAGTACAAAATCGAAAAGCGAAACGAAAGCTACTCCGTCTCAACCATCAAATAACACAGATTTACCTGAGAGACCGGACGATAATGAAACGTGGGGATACGATCTCTACCCGGAACGTAAAGGTCAGATGTAATTTCAAATTAATAGTAATAGTAATACAGCACGTACGGCACACACTCGTGACTCAGTGACAGTGTCAGTGACTCACATACTGACACTGACACAGCCTGACTCTGAGCTATGAATAATTAATTGTTTCTCGTGTTTTCGTAGGAGACAGAGTGAAAACTTCATGGAGTGGTTTGCTCATCTGGGGCGAAGGTCGGAGGGACATCGAAAAAATCAAGTGCGAAAAGAACTGCTACTACAGCATCCAGAAAAGTATAGTCGCCATGCCGCTGCCGCCGGGCCACGATCGTCCCACTTATGATCGTGTCTTATCACATATAATATAATATATATGTGTGTGTGTGTATTTAACTGTCGCCGCTGCACGACTCATAGACGCATTGCGGCAGGGGGCAAGAGAGCCGTCCGACTCATAGTAGCCCCAATAATCACAATGTATTTGTCGATCTCATTTTTGAATGTGTTTACACTAGAGGCACTAACACAACTAACTGGCAAAGAATTCCAGGAATCCACCACCCGCTGTGTGAAAAAGTACTTGCGCAAGTCCAGGCGTGATCGCGCCTTAATCAATTTAAACTGATGACCTCTGGTTCTTGTATCAGAGGAAATAATGAAAAGTTTGTTTTTGTCCACTTTCTCTCTGTCAGTAAGAATCTTGAATGCCTCAATCATATCACCTCATGTGATCGTCGCTGTTATAATTATGTCTCGATAACCTTTGATTTTTTTATCGATCTACCACATTTGTGCATATACTTTTTTACGTTGTTTTTAATACATTAAAAGAGTTCCTTGCCTTTTTGTGGATGCACGCCTCAGACGTACACACTGTTACATGTTACGTGAATTTGATTATAAGTTTTATTAACGTATTGACATGAATGTGAATTAATCGTTGCGGTTGCTAACCAGGGAAAAACACCAGCAAATCGAGCGTGGCTGCAGCATTCTATAAAGCATGTAGTAGTAAATATATATGGTATCATGTTAATTACAACCATGGAAATACAGGTGAATTAAGCAAGGCTATGGTCTTCTCACGTACTCATGCCGTACGTGTCATCTTATGGTGTGATGTCTCTTTCAGGTCCGTACGTTCGACTTCTGCTGAGCGCGTTGAAAAGTGCAGGATGGTGAGTGCCCCCTAGCGGTGGTTGCGCGAGTTCGACTGGTATCTGACATGCTCGTAATTTTATCATTTTCTAACAATCCTAAGCTTTTAATCGGTAACCTATAATTGAAACGAGGCGTCATCGACCATCTCAAGGTCATGGCGACCTTAGGGCGTGGCGGGGTGGGGGAGCTGCATTCGTTTGTCGTAATATCTTGTGTCGTCATCATCATTGTTGCAGCAGTCGTCTAGAGCGTTTTTCGAAAGCGAGGATTCAAACTAGTAATAAACAGTAGTACTAGTACTAGTAGTAGTAACTAGTAGTAATCCGAAATAATGATAATTGATTCGATTTAACTTTGATTTTTGAATTTAATTTCCACGATGTCTCGCGTAATGTCGTCCTCGTTGTCGTGCGTTGCAGCGAGTTCGATCCGCGACGGCATGTGTCGTGCGAAGTGTGCGGTGACCTCGTAACTGGAGGCTACGACCCGGAGACTAACCAGGTATCCGGTCCGTGCGTGCGTGCAGTGTGAGAATGTAGAGAGGTGATGGTGGTAAGAGAGGGAGTGGGAGAGAAAGAGTGAGAGAGAGAGAGAGAGAGAGAGAGAGAGAGAGAGAGAGAGAGAGAGAGAGAGAGAGAGAGAGA
>NW_014578118.1:30212-46388 GCF_000485595.1 Priapulus caudatus
GCGCGTGCGCGAGGCTGGGTGTGTGTGTGTGTGTGTGTGTGTGTGTGGGTGCGCGTGTGCGCGTGCGCGAGGGTGGGTGGTGTGTGTGTGTGTGTGTGTGTGTGTGGGTGCGCGTGTGCGCGTGCGCGAGGGTGGGTGGTGTGTGTGTGTGTGTGTGTGCGTGTGTGCGTGCATGCATGCGAGGGTGCATGTTGTCGGCGATGTAGGATGAGCAGCGTAATTAAGCTCTATGTATATAATATACATTATATATGTATACACACACATATATATATATATGTATATATATATACACTCTATTGGCCCCCGTGCATGGTTATAGAAGAGAAGAGAAGAAGAGAGAAATAGCGAACGACAGAGAGACGACGAGACAGAGAGAGAGAGAGAGAGAGAGAGAGAGAGAGAGAGAGAGAGAGAGAGAGAGAGAGAGAGAGAGAGAGAGAGAGAAAGAGAGAAAGTGAAACAAGCGAAGAGAAGGGTCAATTAGTTCAAACGTAACATCGCAAAAAAAAAACAGAAGAAGAAAACGAAATAAAAACAGCCTGCGTAACTGTGTTTGTAACAGAGTATCAGAACCAACACTGTGTAACAACTACTCGTACCCGCGCCCCACCTCCGACCTTGACAGATGTCCTTGACCTCCCCGTGACCTCGTTTGCAGGTGATCGTCTGCCAGAACGCGGTGCAGAAGAAGGGCAACACGCAGGCGGTGCTCACGCACGAGCTCGTGCACATGTACGACTGGTGCCGCGCCAAGCTAGACTTCACCAACCTGCACCACCTCGCCTGCACCGAGGTGAGTGTTGCGCCCTCTAGCGGCGACGGGCGCCCTCTGGAGGGCGGATTCGCACGCGACTTGTTAGCTGGGACGTGTGGTCAGCTACGGCTGTATACGTATTCGCGACTTGGTCAGGACTTTTCTTCTTTTACGTCGTCGTCTTCTTTTGCTTCTCGTCTCTTTTTCTTCTTCTTCGTTCTTTCGACTTCCATTTCGTTGTATATTTTTTTCCGTCTACTTCATCTTTCTTCACACAATTCCCCCGCGCGATACGCCCATACAGGCGAATGGCGCTGACGCCGCCATCTTGTATTTTCAGGTGCGCGCTGCCAACCTCGCGCAGTGTTCGTTCATGAGTGCCGTCGTCGACGGAGTCGCCTCGCCGTTCAACATCAAGCAGACGCATCAGGTACGCGCAGCGCTGCCCGCCAGGTGGCAGCACCCGCCATGATGAGAGAATGCGTGCAAAAAAATAATAAACTCCGGTCGAAAATGTGTTGTACATTGGGAGGGTCAGTGTTCGCGTTACCAGGGCCCCCCGATGTCGGGGGAAAAATTTGTTTTAACGTTAATTTTTTCTCGTACAACTAGCAGCTCGACTCCCTCCTGGCCCAGGGTAAAAAATACACGGGAGCGATTCGCGATTCGCTCTTCAAACCTCCGAAATAGCTCCCGTAAAACTATTGACGAGAACTATTTTTCCCACAGACCTTTGAAAAAGAGCTCCTGTGAAAAAAAAAGGAATTTTTTCCCTGCCTCCTGACCTGACCTCCACGTGACCTTTGACCTTTCTCTGCAGGAGTGTGTGCGTAACAAGGCGGTCTACTCCGTCATGGCTGTCCGGCGGGGACTCACCAAGCGGGAGGCGCGTGCCGCCGTCGACGCCGTGTTTGCGCGTTGCTATGCCGACCTGGAGCCGATTGGCCGCCGCTGCCGCCGCAACTCGCGCGATCCGGAGCGAGCGTACCTCGAGCGATTCAAGCTCGGCTACGACGCCGAGATAGACTGACGCCTGCATAGACTGCTAGTCAGTTTAGACGGGCGCCGACGTAGTAGATTCACGCTGGCCCGGAACTTAAGACTGACGCCGACGTAGACTCACGCTGGCCCGTAGCGTAAGACTCACGCTGGCCTGGAACATATGATGCCAGCGTAGACCGATGCAGACACACACCAACACTGGCATAGACTAACATCGGCTATAAAACCTACGAAACCGACGCCAGCGATGCCAGCAGCTTGGACGGATGCGAATAGACCGAGGCCAACCAGGCGTAGACTGATAGCGATAGACTTACGCCGACTGAACACCTTAGACTGACACCTGCATAGATAGACCGACCGACTGTAACATTGAAACGTGTTAAAGTGTCAATGATGTTGTCAGTGTCGGGTCGTGTTCGATGGATGAAATCCGTTTGTTACGTTACGTTTGTGCCGCGTCGTCATTCTTGTTGTAATTTTTAGCGAATAATAAAGGTTTGCACGTCAAAACTCAAACGAAACCGTTGAAAGGTCAGTCTATTGTTTCGTTGGCGCCGTGTCAAGGTCGCGGGGTCATTGCCGAAGAAACATCCGCAGTGTCGCGTCGCCTCGCGCGAGTATTTCGTCCTTCGAAAGCATTCCGGAGTATTTCCAGTTTTCCCCAACGCCACCTGAGATTGCGATTGAACGCGTCGTAACACCATCGCGTATTCGATTAGCGGACGAACGAACAAAAAACAATGGAACGCCGTCACGGAGTTCGAGTACGTATGGCGACTATATATTTATTCTGGTTTGCTCGCGAAAGCCGGCCTACAGTACGCCGCCGTTGCCACGACGACGCGAGCGACTCCCGAAGAAAGAAACCTACGTTTGCGTGCGCGAGGAGAGACGACACTAGGTGGCGACACGCGGCCGACGAAGGCTGACACTAGGTGGCGACACGCGGCCGACGAAGGCTGACACTAGGTAGCGACACGCGCAGGCCGACGAAGCGACACTAGTGCGACACGCGGCCGACGCGGGAAGGCCGACACTAGGTGGCGACACTGCGGCCGACGAAGGCGACACTAGGTGCGACACGCGGGCGACAAGGCTGAACACTACGGTGGCGACACTGCCGGCCGAGGCGAAGGCTGACACTATCGTGGCGACACGGCGGCCGACGAAGGCCGACCACTAGGTGGGCGACAGCGCGCCGACGAAGGCCGACCACGAGTGGCGACAGCCGCCGGCCGACCGAAGGACTGAGCATAGGTGGCGACACGCGGCCGACGAAGGCCGACACTGGTGCGACACGCCGGCGGCCGACGCCAAGGCTGACACTACGTGGCGGACCACGCGGCCCGCACGAAGGGCATGGGCACACCTAGTCCGCGACGCCACGCTCGGCAACATTACTGGTGCCGTGGCGACCGCGCCCAGCAACACTAGGTGGCGCTACGGCGACTGCGCCTGGCAACACTAGGTGGCGCTACGGCCGACTGCCGCCTGGGCAACACTAAAGGTGGCGCTACCGGCAACTGCCCGGCCCTGGCAAAACACTAGGCCTACGGTTAGGGGTGGGGTCATTGTACACCGGGCAGCAGGGTTAGGAATGAGGCGGGCGCCATGGAGGGAGAGCAGGGGGTGGGGGAAGACCCACCAACTCCATCTGGGATGCTGCACGGCTTCACCGTCGCCGTCGTCATGGGAACCGTTCTGGCCCAACTGCACGCGCGCAAGACACACACATAATACTATCGCATATAATAGCATATAACACATCGAACCACCTATCTTCTAACATAATAATACATACCAGACACAGAGAGAGACCGAGCGCGCACCACTCACACGCATGCACCGCTACATACGCATGTACCTAGCGAGCTACACACGCATTACACCACACACGCACCGTACACACATCACGCATGCACACACACCACCGGCGCACAACCGCGCACGTACCGTACACATGGATGGCACCGCGGCCGTTACCGTACCGCACGCCACATACAAGCGTACGTACATGCGTGCACCCCGCCCGACGACACACTACGTTCGGCGCTCTCCCCCTACCGACGACGAACGCGAACGCACGGCCGCTCGTCACCAGATTTACCTACAACTACCAGCGAGCGAGGTTATCACCACCATAAAACCCCCCTCACCCGCCCCCGGACCCACAGAGCCTCTCCCCTCCCTCCCCGCACCCCGTGCTGCTCCCACTCGCGAAGGCACCTCTGCCCGCCCCCCCACCCACCACCCACGACGCTCGAGGCCTCCCCGTCCCCGCCCCACCCCAAACCTTTCCCTCCTCAGCCCAGCCAAAACCTCACCCTCCCTTTACCGCCCCACCGCAAACACCTCTCGCTCCCTCCCCCTCACCACCCCACCCCAAAACCTTCCCCTCCTCCCAAATTTGGCCATCTTTTTCCCTCCCCCACCCACTCCCGGTATCGCAGGCGCGAGCACGCGTACGTAGCAGATAGTACAAAGAGACGGACAACGCTAACGAAGCGATAACGAAGCGATAACGAAAGACAACTAAATGCTGTTCCTTCTTCCGCGCGCACACCCCATGCCGTTCCTTTTATTAAGCGCACTCCCCGCTCTTCATCCTCCCGCGTGCACTTCCCGCTATTCCTTTTATCAAGCGTATCCGCGCACATCCTCGGCTGTTCCTATTTCCGTGTGCATACCCCCTGCCGTTACTTCTTCCGTGCACACCCTCGCCGTTCCTTCTTCTGCGCGCACATCCTCCGCTGTTCCTATTTCCGTGCGTGCGCCCCGCTCTTCCTCCTTCTGCGCGCACCACCGCCCTTCCTCCTTCACACACTGACATTGCTATTTACAAAGTATCCGTTCCCCCCCTTCCCAATGCCCCCTACTGGACTCAAACGTCGTTTTTCGCGCTGGGGCGACGCGACTCGAAAGTGGGAGCATGGCGCCACCTGGCGGAGAGGAACTCTTCTCGGGGTGCGCCGAAAACACGGAACGGACCCGTCCCGATTCCCGAAATTTGCGACGCGCCACAGTCCACTGGGTCGTGACCCAGAGGCTGCAGAGAGGAGGGGTCGTCTTTATTCGCCGATCCCCGCCACTACACGCGCGGCGCCCCCTCGTGGTGCGTCGGTCGCAGCGAGCGCCGGCAGCCATTAACTGTTGGTGGCGCCGGCGTCGTCGGGCTTGCAGTGGTGGCGCCGCATGGTGGCGTAGTACTCCTGCTGCGATTCGGCGAGCACCTGTGCGAGAATGTGCTGCTCCTCCCACTCGCTCTCCGTGAGGCCTGCGAAGAAAAACAAGAGAACGCAGGGGGGTTAGTCGCGTGCAGAAACAGGTGAACGTCTCCGTGCGGCCTGCGATAAAAACATGAGAACGCAGGTACTGTTAGTCGCGCGTAGGAAAAAGAACGCGCAGATTAGGCGCAAATAAAAGAAGGCAAAACAAAAGAGAAAACAGAAACAAATAACTTAGTTAAAAACTACTGTGTATTAACCAAGGCCAGCCTTAAAAAATTATGTTTGCTGTCCTCCGACCGACCCACAAGTTTTTTTTGACATTTTGGGTTCAATTTTTTTTTTTTTTACATTCCTCATAGTTAAGACTGAAACACAAAGCATGTGTGGCAAACATGAGGACAGACTTCAAATAACTATTATGCCTCACACAAAAAAAGACCTACCTACCTACTCACTAAAAAAATCGTGGGTCGGGAGACAGCAAACATAGAATTTTTTAAGGATGGCCCAAGTGTCTCTTGGTCTTGCGCTTTTATCAGGATAGAGAAAGAGCGAGAGAGACAGACAGAGACTGAGACAGGGGGAGAGAAAGAGAGACTGAGACAGAGAGAAAGAGAGATAGACAGATACAAGTTGGACAAGGGCGGGAGAGAAGATGCGACGCACTAGCAGACGCCTCGCGCACCAAACGACCGGACGGAGGCAGACTGGCTTTCCAAAAAACACGGCGGCTCGGGGGGGGGGGGGGGGGGGGGGGCGGGGCGTTTGCTCCGCCCATGCCGACGGCCCTTCCACCGCTCCGGGCAGTGGGGGCGGGGAGCGCGTCCGCGCGCAGGCACTAGGGGCTCTGCCATCAGTGCGCCCGTCCGTCTCTCTTGAGGGGCCTGCGGCGCAGGCGCCCGACACTGGAAAAAAACAATATTATTATAACATTATTAAATAATATTTATTATATTAATAATAATTATAATTTATTAATTATATCATTTGACAATAAAAAAACGGTTATTTATTTCGCGTGCACCAACGCATTTACGAATGAGAGCAATATCCCTATCATAAATATACAGACCGAGGGGCGGCGCGCGGTGCGAGAGTAGTACCAACAGATGCGCTGCCGACAGAGGCACCGCAGAGGGCGTCGCAATCGAGAGTAACATCAACAGAGGGCGACACTCACCGTCCTCGTCCTCCGCCATTGGCTGAGGCCTGTCGGGCGATCCCGGGTGGCTGCGTTGCCGCGGCGACCGCGACGTGCGCGGCTGCTCCCACCAATTCTCGCCGCCAGATGTCGCCGCTGTAGCAGAGCTGCAGGTGCGCTGGCCGAGACCCCCGGCTGCGGGTCAAAGCGGTCAAAGGTCAGGAATAATGGCTAATGCGACACCCGAGCTCAGAGAGGCGCCCTGTTTGCTCAAATTAACGAGGCCAAGCTAACGAGACGCTGCCTAATGATAGAAACACGAGGTATCTACGCGCGAGAGAAAGCGAAAGAGGGAGAGAGACAGTAAAGACAGAGAGAGGGAGACAGAAAAAGAGAGATAGAGATAGAGAAAGAGACAGACAGACAGAACAGAGACAGACAGACAGAGAGAGAGAGACAGACAGAACAGAGACAGACAGACAGACAGCAGAAGAGAGAGAGAGAGACAGAAGAGAGACAGAAAAAGAGAGAATAGAGAGCAGAGAGAGGGGGGGGGGGGGGGGGGGGGGGGGGGGGGGGGCGGGGAGGGGGGGGGGGGGGGCGGGGGGGGGGGGGGGGGGGCGGGGGGGGGCGGGGGGGGGGGGGCGGGGGAGAGAGAGTGGAGACACATAGACACACTGCCGGAGGACAGAGACAGAAAGACAACAGGACACAGATAGAGACAGCTACGATGACTCACCGGCTCGTTAGTGGCCCTCTTCTCGTTATCTCGCAGCCACTGCAGGTAGGACTCGCGCGCCACCTGCTCCTCTATGGCCTTCATTCGTCGCCTCCCAGTCCGTCGCACGAACCTTATCCTCCAGCATCGCCTGTGTGTGCAGAGAAGCAGCGATGTACATACATGCATACGCCACTAACGCATGCACGCACCAACGCCATCACGCGCACACACACGCACACTGTACCACCACCCATACACACACACACACTCTGCCTGCTGTGTGCACGAGAAGCCACGATGTACATACCAATGCACGCACGCGCTCGACGCAACACACCATACACGACCACACACAACTGTGCCTGTGTGTGCAAGAGAAGCAGCGATGTACATGACTGCATACGCACACGTACCACGCACGCCTCACCGCACACCACACCATACACACCACACACACTGGCTGTGTGTGCAGAGAAGCAGCGATGTACAGTACATGCATACGCACACACACACACACATCGCACACCACACACACACACATCAACACGCACAGAGAATTACACTCTGGCCTGTGTGTGCAGAGAGAGCCAGCGATGTACATACCATGCCATACGCATGCGCCACTGGGCGGCACGCACACGCACCACGCACACGCACACGCACAGCGCACAGCGCACACGCAACGCACACGCACACACATCACACACACACACTACACACACCACTCCTGCTCATACTAAGCAGGGCCCTAGCTAGGGTTGGTTTTTTTCTGTAGCCCAAACAATTAGCCAGAAGGCAATTTTCATTAGCCAATTTGGATTTCCTGTTAGCGCACATCTGTAGCCTAACATTTTATAGACACAAAAGGCGATAAAATAATTTTTCTTTTCTTTATTTTTTCACAAACTTTATATGCCATGAAGCTACAAAACTACACTGATTTATGGCCAAACAAACTGATGATCACGCACCTGTTCTATGACTGAGACACTAACACGATATGATTTCACCACCACTGACTTCTACTGAACTGACACCCGGGACAGAGTGGCCAGAACAGTTCAAACTTCGTCGTGCATTTTCTTCACTGCGCTCTCGAGCTACAGGGTACAGCTGAATAATTTTCTCCTCTCGCGCCACACCATCCCGGGGTGGCTCCGCACGTCGGCGTCCGCGCGCTACCCCATATTGATCTTCTCGGTGTAACAAGACCAGCTTGTTTCAAGGTAAGTTGGTTTCAAACGTGAGTCCCTCCATCATGTCGTTCCTGGCACTGTACCGAGCATCCCTCATCCCCCTCTCCCTGTGGCCCGACCGCCGGAGGGCATTTTGGATGCTCACGACTACTCTCTGATTTAAAATGTCCCACGCGTACGCGGGGGCCGCGCCGACCTGCGGAGCCCACCAAACACTTTCTCTCCGTCGTTTTCATCTATTTTTGAGACAGTGTCCTAGGCTGTTGTATAACCAATTATAATGGGTGCTGGCTGAGAGACCCGCGGTTCCCAATCAACTGTTGCGGTGGATGTCTTGGGTAGGGTGCGTTTCACAAACAGCTGGCCAGGCTCTCTTCTTTCGCCTCCTCCCTCCCGTGCTCGCCGCGCGCGTACATCCACTCAGCAACTTGTAGGGCCCCGTCTATCGTGGCACTGTTCGTTTGCTTCGAGAGACGACGAGACCGACAATGGCCAGGGCTGTTTGTGACCCTACCATCCAAAAAAACAGTTGTTTTGATGTGGAGAGGGGTTTAGCAGACATATAATTTGTTACTAAACAGCTTCCAAAAATAACCTGAAAACAGAAAGGTGTTTGTGATTCATTTACACCATCAAATTGAAGCGCCCAGAAGAAGAGATATTGACTTTTGAAAAGTGCTTATGCCAGTGCGTGTGGCAAAAAATTTTCCTGCCAGATAGTGGAAGAAAAAAATGCAGACAACTTTGAATGTCTCTCGTCAGTCGAGTCAGGTCATGGTGGGTGAATCATAGTGTTAGTGTTCTCAGTCATAGACAGTGTGGTGAATCATAGGTTGTTTGCCAGTTAAATAAGTGTAGTTTTGCTACTTCATGCATAATAAAAGTTGTGAAAAAATAAGAAAAGAAAATTATTTATCGCCTTTTTGTGTCTATAAAATGTTAGGCTACAGAATGTCGGCGTAACAAGAAATTCCAAATTGGCTAATTAAAATGGATTCTGCTAAGTTGCTTTGGCTACAGAAAAAAAAACCTAGCTAGGGCTGCTTGTATAAGAGCAGGAGTTGTGCTGCGTGTGTGGTGTGGGTGCGTGTGGGTGTCGTGTGCGTCTGCGTGTCGCGTGCTGCGGGTGCGTGTGCGTGTGCGCTTTGTGCGTTGTGCGTGCCAGCGTCGCATGCGTAATGGCATGTATGTACATCGCTGCTTTCTCTGCACACAACAGGCACAGAGGTAAATCTCTGTGCGCATCGCAGGCATGTAGCACACCGGTGTGTGTGTGGCGCATGGTGGCATGCATTGTGTGTTGTGCGTATGCATGTATTTACATCGCTGTTCTCTTGCACACACAGACAGTGTGATGGTGAGTGTGTATGGCTGTGTGTGCCGTCGACGCGCTTCGTGCCGTGTACGGTGCGTATGCATGATAATGTACATCGCTTGCTTCTCTGCACACACAAGCCACAGTGTGTGCTGGTTGTATGGACCTGTTGTGCGTGAGCGCGTTGCGTGCATGTATGCTTACACGCCTGCTTCTCTGCACACACAGGCAGAGTCGCCGGTGGTGGTGTGTATGGTGTGTGTACGTCGTGCGTGGTGTCGCTGTGCATGCGTTGGTGCGGCTGCATGCGTACGTGCGTAATGCATGTATGTACATCGCTGCTTCTTGCACACACCAGGTCGATGCTGTCGAGGAAAGGTTCTGCGCGGACTGGGAGGCGACAATGAAGCCCATAGGAGGAAGGCAGGTGGCGCGCGAGTCCTACCTGCAAGTGGCTGCGAATGATAACGAGAAGCAGGGCCACTAACTGCAGCCCTCACCATGGCGTCACCCTGGTCCTAGCGCGGGTCCCCGCGTGAGTCATCGTCAGCTCGTCTCTACTCTCGGTTGTCTGTTTGTCTTTCTGTATCTCGGTCTCAGCTGTGTGCTATGTGTCTCACTCTCTCTCTCTCTCTCTTTCTCTATCTCTCTTTTTCTGTCTCTCTTCTGTCTCTCTCTCTCTCTCTCTCTGTCTGTCTGTCTGTCTCTTTCTAGTCTGCTCTCTCTCTCTCTGTCTTGTCCATGTCTCTTCTCGTCTGTCCTGCGCTCATTTCTCTATCTCTACTCTCTCTTATTTCTGCTCTCCTCTCTCGTCTCTCTACGGTTCTTCTTCACCTCTTTGCGCTTTCTCTCGCGCGTAGATACCTCGCTGTTCTCTCAGTCATTAGCAGCGTCTCGTTAGCTTGCCCCGTTAATTTGAGCAAACAGCTTCCTGAGCTCGGGTGTCGCATTAGCCATTATTCCTGAACCTTCTGACCCTTTGACGCGGCAGCGGCAGCTACTACGGCACAGCCACCTGCCGAGCTCTGCCCTACAGGGCCGGAAGTCTGGCACAGCGCAGAGATTGGGGGGAGCAGCCCCGCCGCACGGCACAGCGCCTCCGGTCGCCCGCTGGGCAACGCCCAAGCACGGGAGTCGCCCGACCGACGGCCTCAGCCAATGGCGAGAGGACCGAGCGACGCGTGCTAGTGTCGCCCTCTCTTGATGTTACGCTCAGATTGCGACGCCCTCTGGTCCGGACATGCCCCTCCTCGGCGCAGGCGCCATGTACGTCGGCCGGGGGACTACTACTCTCCCCGGCGCTCGTCGTAGATATTTCTCCGCGCCGATTCAGTCTACATGCGGTTTGGGCTGCTCCACGCCGAATTACCAATAACCGGTTTTATTGTCAAATATATGATTCGATGAAAATTATAATTATTATTAATAAATAATAAAGATTATTTAATGTTATAGATAATCATTGTTTTCCCGGGTGTGGTGGCGGGCGGCTGCGCGCGAGGGGGGGCCGCGCTGGCGCAGCACGGAGACGGACGGCGCACGAATGCAGAGCCCCTAGTGCCTCGAGTCTGTCTCCGCCGAGGCGGCCACGCTGCTCCCCGCCCCACTGCCGGGTAGCGGTCGTGTGGGAGGTTTCCCGCCGTCGGCTATCCGGGCAACCGCCGCCGAGCGTGTTTGAGCAGCTGCCTCCGTCCCGTGTTTGGTGAGCGAGTGTCCTGCTAGTGCGTCGGCAGCTCCACTTGTATCTGGTCCGTATCCTCTCTCTTCTCCTCCCTGTTCTCCAGTCTCTCTTCTGCTCCCCCTCGTCTCCAGCTCTGTCTGCTCTCTCTCGCTTCGTTCTCTATGCCCTGATAAAAGCGCAAGACCAAGAGACACTTGGCCATCCTTAGAAAAATTCTTATGTTCCTGCATGGTCTCCCCGACACGATTTTGAAGTGAGTATGGTTAGTACAGTCTTTTTTTGTGTGACGGATACATAAGTTATTTGAAGTCTCTCCTCGATGTTTGCAGCACATGTTTGTGTTTCAGTCTTAACTATGAGGAATGCTAAAAACAAAAAAAAAAAATCTGAACCCAAAATGTCAAAAAAACTTGTGGGAAACGGAAGTGGCAGGACACGCAAACATAATTTTTAAGGCTGCCCTTGGATTAATACACAGTGAGTTTGTTAACTAAGTGATTTGCTTTCTGTTTTTCTCTTTTGTCTTTGCCTTCTTTTATCTCGCGCCTCAATCTGCGGCGTTCTTTGTTCCTGCACGCGGGCGACGCAACAAGTACCGCGTTCCTCATGTTTTCTATCCGCAGGGGCCGCCACGGAGACCGTTCACCTGTTTTGCACGTGGCGACTTAAACCCCCCCTGGCTCTCACACACAAGTTCTCTTGTTTTCTGTCGCAGGCCTCACGGAGAGCGATGGGAGGAGCAGCACATTCTCGCACAGAGGTCGGCGGTGCTCGGCCGATCGCAGCCAGCGCACGTACTACGCCACCATGGCGGGCGCCACCACTGCAAGCCGCGCACGACGCCGGCGCCACCAACAGTTAATGGCGCCGGCGCTCGCTGCGCCGATGCGCACGGAGGGGTGTCGCGCCGCCGCCGGTGTAGGCGGGGATCGGCGAAAAAGACGACCCCTGCTCTCTGCCAGCGCTGCGGTCACGACCCCAGTGGACTGTGGGCTCGCAAATTCGGTGAATCGGACGGTCGCCGTTCCGAAGTTTTCGTCGCACCCCCGGAGAAGAGTTCCTCTCCGCAGGGGTCATTGGCGCCATGCTCCCACTTTCGAGTCGCGTCGCCCCACGCGGCCGAAAAACGACGTTTGGAGACCAGTTAGGGCGGCCATTGGCGAGCTCAAGGTCCTTCCTGCGGGAACGGACACTTTTCGATTGTCACGACAATAGGTGATGTCGAGTGCGAGACCAGGCGTTGCTTATCAGTGTGATATAGGAGAGGACAACACGGGCACAAAGAGTGTGGGGGGCGCGCAGAAGGAGGGAATGAGCGGCGGCGCGGACGGCACGCGAAATTTACGAGAAGACAGCGCCGACGGAATCGCTCCCCCAGTGCGCGCGAGAAGAAGGTATTACGGCCTGAGTGTGAGCGAAGCGTAAGAAGTAACTGCCGCCAGAGGGGTATGTCACAACTCGAGAAATAAGTAAAACTATGCCGAGATGTGTGCATCGGATGTGATAAAGAATTAGTGGGGAATGAACGCGGTGCAGAGAGGAATGAAGAGTAGCGGCGCGAGTGCAGCTATATAAAGTAGGAACACGGCGAGGGCTCGCACTAAAAACACAGTGCGCGCTTGGAATGTAGAGAAGGAACCAGTCACCTGTAGTTGTGCTTTCTGTATTCGCTTTTTAGTCGCGCTTGCGGCACCTAGTTATGCGGTATGTCCGTCGTCGTTCTGTACTATGCTGCTCAGTACGCGTTCCTGCGCCTCTGCGATACCGGGAGGGCGGTGCGGGGCGGGAAAAAAGATTGGCCAAATTTGGCGAGCGAACGGGAAGGTTTTGGGTTGGGGTGGTGAGGGGGGAGGGGGGAGCGAGAGGTTTTTGGGCGTGGTCATAGTGGTTGCTCTTGGGAAGCGAAGTGACGCCGTTAAGTAGGGCCGCTAGGGTGAGGTTTTTCGGGTGGGGGCTGACGGGGGCTTACCAGAAAGGTGTTGGGCTCCTGCGGCAGGCAGGCGCGCGCGGGTATACACGCGTGTGAGCGGGCGTGAAGTGTTTTGGGTTGGGGCAGTGGCGGGCGGTGCGCGGAAGGGAGAGCGTTTTCGGGGTGGGGCAGTCGGGGAGGAGGGCACCGACGGTTTCGCTGGGGCGTCGTCGAGGGCGGAGGTTTGAATTCGTTTAACCACTCATGAGAGCACTACGTGCTCTCGCTAGTGTAGTAATCTGCCCCACACCGCTGACGACAAGCGGCCTGCGCGTTCCGCGCTTATGTCCGTAGCAAGCCCCGCTTATTACTCGCCGTAGCGCATGGTACTAACGCTTGTAAGGTGTCGTTAGAGCTACGTAACGCGCTGTAGCTAAATCCATGTATTGTGATCTCGATTACCCGTTGCTCTGTGCGCGCGCGGGAGTCGTCGTAGTCTGCCGATGACGTTGGTGTGCGTTACTTAGATGCGTTTGTAGTAAACGACGTCATAGGCTACAGCGTAGTTGATGTAAAAAATGCGGTCACCATGTCGGTTTATGTACGTGGCTAGTCGTGTGATGTTCATCGTGCCGGCTCGACACGTGGGATTGTCTCTCTCCTGTCTGTGGTATGTAGGTATTATGTCGTTAAGGAAGCGTATACGGCAGGTCGACCGGAGGTGAACAGCATTGTCGAGGGTAGTATAAATATATCATGATATATATGTGTGTGTTTCGCTTTGTCGCGTGCGATGGAGACGCGTTTCCCATGGACGGACGGCGACCGCCTGTGTTTGAAAAGTGCCAGTGCAGGTCATCCCAGAACCTGCACAGTGTATGGGCCTTTTCCCCCACCCGCCGGCATGCCTTCAAGTCCATCCTACATGCACCGGCCCGTCGCGCCTAACCTCACCTTGCGCGGGCAGCACCGCTTGCCGGGGATGAGTGACTTATCTCTACAAACATGACTCCAAACGCACAGTAATCGTCAGCCGCAACACCACTAATTAACTCCGGGCGTTGCGCTCGGCACGGCAGAACACACGTGTAGGTTTGCACTCGCTCGTCGATTATTCAGTCCAGACGACTAGACCACTGTTGGTGGGTCCGGTCTGTTTGCCATAGTGCTTCACACACTCTTTGCTCAGACTTCGCCGGGTTGGATGAAGGCGCCATACGGTCAGCTTGTGCCAGTTGAGCCAGAGCCGCGCTCGCCATTACACCTAATACCGCGTAATGAGTACGTCACGAATACACATAGGTATTACTGATATTGCGGCGCTCACGCTTGGAGGTGGCTTGGGGGTCGGATTACTCTGTAATAATTACTCACATAATAAACCGCTTCTTCATTTCACGCCTCCGTGGCCCACGGGCGCACACTACACTTAAGTATTTCCTGATAAATGGGCGTGGCAAGGTGTCCATCCGGCTTGATCCCGAGCGAAGGGAATGCTGAGTACGGCGAATGGACGAAAGCCGGTTGCTGACTACCGCGTGGGCTGGGCGCGTGCCGCAGCTGCGAACAACTAGAGCCTTCCATGGCCTATACCGGAGGGGTTCACACACACGTTAGACCACGCAATATGCATAAATTTGTTCGGCCGCTGAGCCATTCACACGTAAGGCTTTTTCCTCGCATGATAGACGGGATGCTCGCAACGGAAACGTTTCCCCTAAAGGGTCCGCCACCACAACGAAAAGTGTTCGAGCCGTTCGATTCACGGGACATGCAAGCGCCGATGCGCAACGTCCTAACGACGCCCTGGGAAAGGGTGGTCTCTTTATCTCCTGACTCTGCGTTGGGTTTTAGCCACGCGCCACTCAGCAGGGTGCAGCCGGCGGTGCGCCCGCGGTGGGCCCAGTGAGTTGGCGGGCCTTCGGCGGGACATTCCGCATATGATGCTGGCCCACCCGGACTGTAGGCTGTATACCGGACCCATCTCTAGATGCATATTGTTTTCAAATGCCAGACAATGGAGTAAAATTGCGTGTGCCGGCGCGCGCATCTCATCACACCATAATTCGAGGCAGGGGCATCTGACAAGGGAGATTGGGCGTTTCCAAATATGCCAGGCCGACACTTCCTCTTCCCCATGATCCATACATTCTCAAACCACACCCAATCCTACTCTGCACAAGATCGAAACGGCATGCCCGACCCTCAGATCTCACCTGACAGACTCGTTTCTACATGTCTGCCTTGATTAACAAGAAAACCGAGCAGCAAGCGACATAAGCGCGTTACTAATCATATGGACGACATACTTCAGGAGGGACTGCGCGCACTCAAACGGAGGAGGAACGAGCTTGCCCCGGCAGTCATAGAGGACGAGAAAGAGAACGCTGAGACACAGATGATATGCGGTCTAAACCGCAATTGGTCTGCCAGGAAAAACCTTAAGGCGATTACGTTACACGAGATCTTCTATGGTAAAATTTCGCAAGAAAAAGTGAGTCATTCGCACATTCTCTTTTACATTAAACAGTAAGAACTAACGAGACTAAACAGAAAGTGCTGCACGACTCTGCTGGTCTGACGGTGGACTAAGCATTGGTTCTCAACTACGTTAAAAATCAAAACAAGAGACCCCTGGGGACGATCTGAATTAAGTGTTGTTCGTAAGCATTATTGTTGTTATGGCTATGTATGGGTCACGAGTGTATGTTCACATTCAGAACAAATATAGTTAAAACTAGGAAGTGCGCTAATGCCCCCAGCCAATTGAACCATAACAATGTAAACAGGAATTACTATATATTTTTCCTGAAAAAGTGGAAAGATTTTTTTTATTTCTTTACTGACTTACGCGCTGGACGTAAGCACTCCGCTGACACTCATGTCTCACGCGACGAAACATGAGAACGAAGATGTGCCACCGGTATGACCAACGTCGTATGCGGTTCTATATATAAGTTTTCCGCAGAGCGCACGCGCGATCTTTACCTTACGTTGCACACATGAGATGATGTTCAGATCTCGTAAATTCATGGCTGGCAGGTCTAGAAACACGAAAGATGTCGAAGTCTGAACGCAAACTACGCCACTAATCTGTCAATGGTATCAATTATTAGTCAATCACAATACGTTCATAATTTATGGGCTCTTACTCATTTTGCTGGAAGATGTGCGTAACAAGCGATTAACTTTTCTACAAAGCCCAACGCGCCAAATCAAGACGC
>NW_014578118.1:46413-51429 GCF_000485595.1 Priapulus caudatus
CTAGCTGCCAGTTCACGGGGTTGCGACAATCTACGTCTTTACGGGTGCATTTCACGGTGGTGCCCCCCTATGTGCCATTCAGGAGGAGGTCACGCGCCGCGCTCCACTATTATTGATTTCCGTTCGTCGCCGCATCCCCGCATCTTCCCCGACCATCTCCCCCCGCATCCTCCCCGCATCCTTGGTGAGCACCTCAGGGGTCTTTTTACAAATTCAGCATGGTGTCTACATGCTCAGGTGTGCTTGTGTGGAGATACCTTTTATGTTGAATGTCTGCTTTGCTTGGTACATCTAATCAAGAGCTAATAATACCTCTTAGCTTATTAGGTATTATTAGGTATTATTATTAGGTATTAGGTATTATTAGCTCTTGATATAATGTACAGTGATACAATTTGTAATGAAAAAAAAAGAATGGGAAAGATCAATAAAAATTTTGAGTCGGCCCCTTTTTGGCAGGTCGGTCAGGTGAGGGAAAACAAACAATATTTTTATTATGGCCCCCCAAGATCGCGTCGCGAGAGGTTTTGCGACGGCTCATTGACGAAAAAAATCACAAAAAGCCTACCTACCTACCCAAACTTTTCAGCCTGGGTCAGGTGAGGGCAAGCAAATATTTTTTTAATTGTGGCCCTGTCTGTCTGTATTTCTACTCCGATAAAAAAGTCGATAGTTTCGTGGTTAGATCTCCGTGGATTTTTTAAATAAAATTATTGAGGCTAGTGAATCGCACTTGTCTGAATCAAACATGATATATCTGCCCCATACTACATCAATGCAAATCCCAGAATCTGAGAAAAGGCTAGAAGAAATACCACCAGTCCTCCTCCCTGAACGTTTGATTCAGGGCAACAGCGTTTTTGAAAACTGGAATCTAGCCAAAATTTCCCGACTTTGACTCCTTTGTTGTAACTTAAATACTGGAAAAATTGGCGAGACACCCCCCAATGCAACCAGTACGCGGCACGATGTGTTTATTTTTATGACGTGTAACCGTGCGGTTGAACGTATACCCAGGGTGCGAAATTGATGCCAGTCCAGAGTCAAATACTCCCTGATTTACTGTCAGACTCCCTGATTTGACATATGCAGGAGTCCGTCTGACTCCCTGAAAATTCTGCTATACTAACTAGTTCGTTCCAGAGCACGGCCTCGCGGAATTGCCGTATATTTTCAGCAAATCTTTAATTTTGAACTTCAGACTACGGACTCCCTCATTTTGCTGTGGACTCCCTCTTTTTGAGGGCAGGGAGTCCGACTCTCTTGTTCAAAACTTAATTTCTACTCAAGCCTGTATACCACTGGGTATTCAAACAAGAGCCGCAGAGCGTCTGGGCTCATCTGAGGTCTGTTGCTACGATTATAAACGTAAAATTTCAGTCGTGCGTAGTACCACATTTGTTAGGCGCAGATATGCAGACACGCAGTTGCGTACACATCATTGTTAGGACACGCCCACTATCGCAGATGGAGGGTAGGGGGAGGAAATTTTTTTGGCACACCACTGGGCATAGCACTTTTCAAAGTCAAATATCTCTTCTTCTGGGCCTTCAATTTTGATGGTTAAAATGTCACAAACACTTTCTGTTTTCAGGTTATTTTTGAGAGCTGTTATAACCAAATTATATGTCTGCTAAACCCCTCTCCACATCAACTGTTGTGGATGGTAGGGTCACAAACAGCTGGCCCATCAGAGAGATGTTTGGGTAAGAAGATTGGTGTTGCATTAAGACCATGCACCAGAAGTCACAAATATATTCAGTATTCCCCACTTATATTAGTACTTATCAGTTTTACATTTTTTTACAGTACCTCACGCACAATACACACGCACGTGCACGCACGCACGCACGAGCATGCACATACGCGCGCACGCACGCACGTACGCACGCACGTACGCACGCACGCACGCAGTACAGTGTAGCCAGTACTATACACACAGTATAGTTATTTACAGTAATACTAATAGTTTACAGAAGAGTTTTCACAGCACATGCATACATGCACATCGTACTACTTTTGTAACTTCGGGATGCTATTGAACCAGAAAAATTGGCTACTCATCAAAGCTGACTATATTCCCCAGTTAGTACTTATCAGTTTTACTACTTCTTACAGTACCTCACACACAAACACACACCTACACGCACTCACGCACGCACACGCACGCACGCGCGCACACACACGCGTAGTAAAATCATTTGACTTTTGCCAGCGCCGTTGCCGTGTGTGTGTGGAGACAGGTCTTTTCTAAACCCCAGGGTTTCTTCTGAGGGAAAATTAGACAATGGTGGTAATGCCCAGTTTGGGGAAAAGCGCACATGATGGATTCAAATCAGGAGTAGATAATAGGGAATTCCCTATTATCTACTCCTAATTCAAATGCGTGCAGTAGGCACAAATGTGGATTCTGTTAGCAGACCTACTAAGTTTCACGCTGCGCATTTCGCGGGAGACTCACGCATCTGGACCCATTCTCCCGCACTCCCGCATGCCCTACGCATTCTCACGCATTAATTTTCACGCCAAAGAAAAAAAAACGGAAAAAAACAGCCCGCGACACCCGTTAGCCACGTCCGTGGCTGTGCACATCGTGGCTCGTGCTTGCTGGCTGGGCGGCATTGATTGAAGTACGGGGGGGGGGGGAATGCACTGATTGTTACAGTCGCGTGGGTGTGGTTATTGCTGTATATGTAGGGGTGGGCACCGCGCTGGTATGAGGAAGCGACAGCAAAACTTTCCCGGAATCGAGGAAAAAGCTGCAATCGGGAATGACACAGGAGTGTGCCGGCACGCAAAAAGAAACGTTGCTGTTTCGACGATCAAATAGGATCGATGTTCCATGATGCTGGGTCATGTTTACTGCGTTTTATGTCATGTGGGCTGGGAAAATTACGTTCGACATTTTTTTCGCCAAATAAGACTTTCAATCGCCAGATTACTAATTTGTTCGCCATTGGCGAATTGGCGAGTGGGTAGCGAGGGCCCTGCTAAGGTGGAGGAGGAGTAGAGAGAGGGGAAGGAGAGGGAGAGGGAGAGAGAGAGAGAGAGAAAGAGAGCGAGAGAGAAAAAGCAAGAAAGAAAGAAAGAGTGAGAGAGGAATTAGCAAGAAAGGGAGAGAAACAAGGGAACAACGGATTGAGAACTCCGCATGCCAGTGAAAAAAATACACCGGGGGTTGGGGCGATTTAGCCCCAGAAATGCCAAAAAGAGCCCCGGAAATGCCAAAAAGAGCCCCCATAAATTTGCATAGAGTTCAATGCAAACCAAATTTTAGAATGCTATTTTCATACACGCGAGCTTGAAAAGTAGCCCCCCAAAAATGAATTTTTTCCCTGAACGCATGCATACCTGTTCAATAGCTAACTCCTCGGATTTCTTCATGGCTTCTGTCATCAGATTCCTATCTGCCAGCTGTAACAATAATAACATAATACTAACATTAGATTTCATTATTATTTACAGACTTATAGATTTTAGAGTTATTATTTTTAGAGCGGACATTAGCGCTTATACGATAGCAATATCAAGCAAAAACTTTTCAAAGCTCACGTCTCAGACATCACACATTGTCACCTACAGTAGCTGTTGAAGATGACACACTCACACACGCGCACGCACGCACGCACGCACGCACGCACGCACGCACGCATAGACACACACACACTCACACATATAGGTATGCACGCACGCACACACACACACACACACTCACACATGGAGGTATGCACGCACGCACGCACACACATGTAGATATGCACGCACGCACGCACGCACGCACGCACACACCATTCACACACACACACGCACGCACACACACCCCACACCCCACACGCACACTCACCCCGGGTTTGTACGATGGCAGTCCGAGCCCGACTCCTATCGTGGCGCTGTAGGGGTTGATGACGGAGTTGTAGTGCATGTTCTTGTGGTAGCTGAGCCGTATCACGTCGGAGTCCGTCCGGTGGTTGCTCTGAAACAGCTTGATAGGATCTGCAACGCAAGACGCAGAGAGTCAAATACTCCCTGATTTACTGTCAGATTCCCTGATTTGACATATGCAGGAGTTCGTGTGACTCCCTAAAAATTCTGCTATACTAACTAGTTCGTTCCAGAGCACGGCCTCGCGGAATTGCCGTATATTTTCAGCAAATCTTTAATTACCACTGGGTATTCAGAAAATAATTGTTCCTCTACTAATAGTATTAGTAAAGAAGCAATTATTTTCTTTAACTTTTCAGTTATATTACTGTATTAGTAACACGATAATGTAACGCTTAGCTGATACTACACAGGACACTGCTTAGGTGCAAATCCAGTTTAGGCACTGTATGCATGAAAAAGCGAAGAACAGATTTACATGTATATAATAAAGTGCGTGCTATTTAGCACACACATGATGACGCATAACAAACTGGATTTGCACACCGCAGTTTGGGACAGCTGTATATATATAGTACGATGACGCATAACAAACTGGATTTGCACACCGCAGTTTGGGACAGCTGTATATATATAGTTCCCATGTGTGCTAAACTAATCCGGGGTGTTAAACTAGGTTTGGGTCGATTTGCACACCCACTCTGCATCTTCCTTCTCCCCCGTCTTTCCTCCTCCCCCGTCTTTCCTTCTCCCCCGTCTTTCCTCCTCCCCCGTCTTTCCTTCTCCCCCGTCTTTCCTTCTCCCCCGTCTTTCCTCCTCCCCCGTCTTCCCGACCCAATCCTAGTTTAGCATCCCGGATTAGTTTAGCATATATCATTAATATATGCGAACTACATATATATACCACATACAGGGGTACCGAAATAGGATTGAGCAGTCTTTCTTCCTTCCCCCCACCTTTCCTGCTCAATCCTAGTTTGGGTGCGGATCCTGCAAATGTGTTTTCGCAAATGTGCTGAACTAGGATTAAGCCCCCCCTCATCCGTTTTCCTCCTCCCCCATCTTACCTCCTCCTCGCCTTCCTCTTTCTCCCCCATCTTACCTCCTCCTATATTTACTACTTCTATATATCCT
>NW_014578118.1:51644-52493 GCF_000485595.1 Priapulus caudatus
GGATGAGGATGCTGGCATCGTGGAGTGTATATATATATTCATATGTAAGGGAGAGAGATGTGAGAGATTTGTATATATATAACAGTACACCTGGTCGGCTGCGCGGAATCAGGAAGCCATGATGAGAGGATGCAGAGGATGAGGATGCTGGCATCACGAAACTGTCTTCCGACAGTTGGACGTGTTACGTTATTATTTGTATGTTAGCGAGAGTATATATTGTGTATATGTAGGCCTATATCAGGGAGATATCGTATAAATATATATGTAATATATTGTATAAATTGCATGGTGAGGAGAGGAATCGTAAACCACAAGGGAATGCAAACTTACCGATCGCTCGAAATAGACAGGCGCCGTCTTCCTGCATTCTCTTGATTTCGAATCCGTTTTTCTCCTTCAACGCCTGTTCCAATCTTCTCTCCAGCTGTAATTTAGACGTGCGGCTGGCATGAGATACGCATAAACAACAACAACAACAACAACAACAACAACAACAACAACAACAACAACAACAACAACAACAACAACAACAACAACTATAATAACAATAGCAACAATAAAGACACCAATAATAATGATAGTAGTAATACTACTACTAATAATAGGATCGACTGGTCACTGGTTGGTCGCCCCTAGGTGCATTCACGGTGGCGCCCTCTATGTCTTTACGTGCATTCACGGTGGTGCCCCCTATGTGCATTCCAGGAAAGGTCACGCGCCGCGCTCCACTATTATTGATTTTCCGTCGCCGCCGCATCCCCCGCATCCTCCCCCGCATCCTTGGTGAGCACCTCAGGGGTCTTTTTACAAATTCAGCATGGTGTCTACATGCTCAGGTGTGCTTGT
>NW_014578118.1:52503-61059 GCF_000485595.1 Priapulus caudatus
ATTAGGGTTAGGGTTAGGCCCATTGGTTTTATTGGGACCTATGTTCTCTATCCTTGGGCCCACCTTCCTCCTTTCCCCATCTTACCTCCTCCTCTTCCTCCATGTCGATAGCAGGCAGTGCGTACTCGTCTCCGCTGTTGTATCCAGACACGTCAATCTCCAGTTCTCTCTCGATCTCGACCGCCGACGGCTCCTTCACGATCTGAAAGCTCTGTTCGTACGGGCCAGCGACGGGCTGCGCTGTTGATCGATGTTTTCGGGCGTGATGGCGATGTGGAGACACCAGGTGCCTTCGTTTATTCTGCGGGGCGGGTCCCTCCAGACGATCCACGGGCTCGACGCTCGGGCCCGGATCGTGCGGAGTTCTCTGTTCCTCCCTGTATCCGTGCGGAGGCCAGTGTGGAGGGGAGTTGCGAGCTCGACTCGTCCGACCGTGCACTGGGTGGGTCGGATCGCGATGACCTAGACTGGATTTGTTCGTGTGGTCAGCTACATTTTCTCCGTCGTTTTTCTCCTTCGAGGTCTTCTTTTTCGGTAAAATAGTCATGGTGTCTGGTGTGGAGTGACCCAGAGGTACTCACTGTGTGCGATTTTGGTAAAACCAGCGCTCGCTAAAACGTGATAAACGAGATATTCGTGGAAATCATTCGTTTCCAAATATTAAAATGGCGACAAAGCTGAGTGTGACGTCGATGTCCGCGACCCATAGACTGGTACTTGCTCCCACCTCGATTACTCGATGGGCCGAGAGGTGGGACCGGGTACCTGTCTACGCGACCCATAACAAATCGTCACGCCTCTATCGATAATGCAGATGAGAGCCAATAAGAAATGTTTTCGCATACCGCGGGCAGCGGATGATTACTTTTATTTTTACTTTTTGATTTAACATTGCGCGGAAACTAAGCGCGAATTTGTGCATAATCTAGCAATTTCGGCCGAAACGTTTTACGAAATTACGATTAGATAACAATGATAACAAAATGCAGATGGTAATTTGGAAGTGATAAGCATAATATTAATAGAAGGCAAATGAAGCCTTATTCACACAGAGAAACCCATTCTCTACACACAAAAATGGGAGAAGGTCCCTGGGATAGACGAGGGAGCGTCGTGGACTGTTCGTAGAGGAATAACGACAGGTAAATCGAAGTTTCGCAACGAATCCTACTAATTGCAGAATTATTGCATATACATAAAGCATTTTATCAAGATTGTCCAGATTATCAGATATACATAATTTATCAGATTATTAGATATGTCTTCAAAAGTATGTGACTTCACATGGAGATGACTTCATATTAGATGAAACGCGCTGCTACTATTGGATAGATAGCAACGTAGCAAGGACCGCAATGTAAATAAGTGTGCACGTGATATTTTGTGTGTATATATATCCTTGGTAGTTATCTAATTTCATTAATTTAAAATTGGAATATTATATTACAATTGAATGTATATATAGATAATACCCTAAATAAATAAATAAGTAAATAAATAATAAAAATTGGATAGTAAATAATGGAGGAGGCTGAATTGATGCCATTTTTGCCCGAACCCCTTTCACTTTACCACCTACTCACCTTAATGTTTTCCTGCAATCAAATTCGTTTGCGGGCAAAGTTTACACAATATAAAAAGTATATACTACAATGTAGCTTATACGGCGCAGTCTGAAAAAGCTGAACTGTTAAACAATTTACTTTTTAAATTGTTCAATTTGAATTTTGAAGCAGATGACACATGCCGCCACACACGAGGTAAATCTTGCAAGCAAGTTGCGCCGTCGCGCGCGAACGCAGATCGAACAACGAGAGAAGAGAGAATCGCGGTCGACAAAACAACGGAACAGACAAAACAACGGAACAGCCGTGCTTCACGAAATGTCACATCGTGTTTTATTTCCAACTTCCGTCTCGATACCGACGCATTTCTTACACAGAATTACAACTCGCGACCTTAAACTTAAGTACGACCTTGACCACGCAACCGCGAGCCTGACCGAGGATTCGATGCAGAGCGCGCCGAGCATCGACCGGGTCCAACTTCCGGTTGCCGCGGCGACGGCGGCTTCGAAGATTTTGCGAGAGACGTGCAACGACGATTCGTTTTCGCGAAGCAAACAGGTAAAAGTTTCCGGGCAGGTGTGGCCAATCATCGCTGCGACGTGACCATTCTAAGAACACTGCTCGGCAACGAAGTGCCGGGGGTCCGTTTTCAGAAACGAAAATCATTCGTAAAATCAGTCGTAACATTTTTTCAACTTTGACAACTCTTTCCCGTAGACTGTCGACAGAAACGTGGTGAAGTTACGAGTTTTTCACGCGCAGAGAACGCGGGTGCAGTCTACAAGGAAAAGTCCATGTCAAGACTAATTTGGCTACTCAATGTTAAGACTATAACGTTGAAACTAATTATGCCTCTGACAACGGAACCCTGTACGTGAACAATTTGAAGTGCGAGCGTAAGATGCTATTGCATACAGGCTTGCCTGACTTAGCAACAATATCCAGGGGGGGGGGGTTCTCACTTAGACGGATAGGGTGACTCGAATGCTCATTCTCCTCAATATATACACATTGTAGAGGGCAGCACCGATCGCTCGCACGTATATTCGTAGATTTGTTAGCCAGAAGAGCCTGTACGTATTTACCGTAAAACCACATTCACATATCGAGATATAGATATAATATGTATGTATATATGTATATATATATATGATAGACTTTGTTTATAGGTTTTCTCATGCAACATATGTAAGAGGTATGCTGTGCTTTAACGGCTTGCATGCATGCAAGCACACACAGACACAAATAGAGAGTAAAAGAGAGAGAGCCATAGATAGTTGAATTCAAGCGACGCCATCACATCAACTTCACGTGACCGTTGTTGGATCGCCCGACAACAATGCACATGTTCAAAATCACATGCACGCCCCGCTCTCCATCATAAAATCATGGCCACTCTTCCAAAATCGTAACGTGGCGCCGCCCTAGCGGTTAAAACACCAACCAATGCTCTGCAACCCTCACAGCGAGCAACGATAAATCTTAACAACAACAACATCAACAACGACAACAACAGCAACATCAACAACAACAACAACAGCAACGCGATTATAGTGCGGCACGACCGCTGGAATTTTTTCCGCCACGCGTCTCCGGGGCGGCATAACACAAGAGCGCGCGAGGGAAAAATCTCGCAGTGTATCACCACCTATCGAACACCACGTGAGGAAAATAAAGCTACCAACAACGGTTACCGCGACAACGCGTTTTCGCAGGTTTTTCGGTTATAAGTACTTTGGTCTTCGACTGTGATCACACGACAGTAAATAAAATCAAAACACGCGATGTAACAATACAGCAACAATACTGACTTTTCATCTCCGAAATGAATCTTAAAAATAAATAAATTATAATTTAAATCTTTGATTGGAATGATCGTATGCCGTAAATACAATGAAAGATTTGTGTTCGATTCTTTACATGCATTTCGACATTTTTTCGACACTTTTTTTCGCTATTCCCTTTTTTGCAACGATTTTCTTAGACGATGTACACACAAACACGTATATATATATATATATAGGGACGAAATGAATCGAGCGATTTAACGTAAAATTAAACGTAATATCTCCAGCATAAATTATGCTTCTTTGGCAGTGAAATGATTACATATGAAGTATATGTACCTATACATGCATGCAAACACGCACACGCATGCACACACGCACGCACGCACACGTGCATAAATATATATGCGCACGTGTACACACAGGCTTTAACGGAGGGTTGCATACAAGCAACATCAGGTAACTTGCAAAAGTCCCACCGCAGCCTTTTTACCTTCATGCGTTTTTTTTCGTACTTCGCAGCACCTACCAATCAATCAATCAATTTACTACTAAGTACTACTACACCATGCACCTACTACAAATTCCTACCACTTATGTATATATATATATACATGACATGACCGACAGCTATGTATATATATACATATACATATTTATATATATACTATACATACACACTATCAGGGTTCTCCAAGAGCACTTATAGCCTGGCGGCCCGCCAGGCTATCGTCGAGCCCCGCCATCCTAAAATGCACCCGCCATCCTAAAATGCACCCGCCACTTTAAATATCATAGCCGCCATGCTAAAATTAGCTAAAACATGCTAAAACTAGGACCGTAAAGGCAGCCCCGCCATGCTATAATGAAAAAGCTTGGAGAACCCCGACTATATATACATATAGGTAGACATTAACGTACATGTATACAAATATAGATAGTTAGATGACGCACATAAATAAATAACGGGTGTACACATTGTTGTGACGTGTCGTCAATACGTGTTGACGTTGGTCTACATTATCAGCAACACCTACGTTGCACAAAGACAGCGTTTCCTGATATCAAGATCGATTATGTACTCTTGCTGATATCATACGGGACATATCAGTTTGCTTACAGTGACACTCATCTATCTGCCTGCATATAGTCACTACGGATAATTCCAGTTCGCATTAATATGGGTTTACACTACGGAAAAGTCGACGAGGCGGTAAGTTTTATCAACGTTTACGTCAGATGTTCGGATGTTTTTACTTTATCGACCGCGAGTCGGCAAACGTTTCATCGTTTGACCCGCGTCACCATTGATCGCGAGGCGATTTCTTTGATTGTCGGACTCTCTGACTAGACTTAGCGGGTGAAAAAAAGCGAATCTTACGGGGGGAGAGGGGGAGGGGCCTCCGACTCCTCCAGGGGTCGCCACCGCAGCCCCAGCAGACGTCGGCGAAAGAGCGGAGGGCTAACGACGCGACATGCTAATTACCTCGTTACGATCGTTTAACTCTTAATACTTCGTTACACACTCGATATACTGGTTAGGCCAGAAAGACGTGGGGCGGGGCGGGGTACGCATTAAGGGGGCGGAGAAACAGGCGGAGGGGGCCACGCCCCGAAAAGCCCAACGGCTTTGAAGCGGCATGCGGCGCCACCTAGAGGCAACCACCAGAGGGTGCCGCCTTAGTCGGAGTCGACGAATGGCTGCCCCTTGACGACCGTCTTCTGGTGGTAGCGCCCCCTGGCGGAGAAGTCGTCGTTGTCCTCGGTGAGCTGCGCCGCCGTCGTCGCGACACCAGGGTGCGCCGGCGCCACGACGTACGGCTCCCCGTCCTCGTCGTCGTGGCGACGGCAGCAGCGGCGCCACCCCGTGCGCGCCCACGCGACGAACGAAAACTCGGCGACTCCCGGAGTGAGTCCGGGCGCGGCGCGGCCGATGTAGATATAGAGGGCGCCGACGATGGCCACGCACGCAAGCGCGTACGCCCAGTCGACGGCGAACGCGAGGACGACCTTGGCGATGGCCGCCGCTAGCGCCACCCAGCGGTTGCAGAGCAGCGAGTACCAGGAGCGGGGCTGACGCTCGATCCGCGGCGCCGCCGCCGCGGGAGGAGCGGCGGCGCCCCCTGGCGACGTCGGCGAGAGCAGCGCGGACGTGTCGCTCGCGCGCGTGCTCGCGAGACGCTCTCGCGCGACGCCGACGCCGCCAGGGGCGCCGCTCGAACGTGGCGACCCCGGGGCGGAGCGCCGCCGCCGCCGCCGCCGCCGCGTCTCCGCCCTTATTCTCGAGTCGCTCCGGGAAGAGGCGATCGAGATCCCCGGCCGACCCCGCGCGAGGCGGAGCCGCACCGGCGCCCCCTGCTGCCGCCGCCGCCTTCCCGAGTCGCTCCTCCCGCCGCCGCTGTATGTCAAAGGTCATCGCGAGCGCGAAGTAGGCGTAGTCGACGCACGCGTACGTCGCCATGAACGGCATCGTGACGATCGGCGCGAGCGAGTTGACGCGGCCGGCGAGGACGAAGACGAGCGCGGCGGCGACGACCACCACCAGGGCGGCGACGGGGATGCTGTTCGCGCCGCGGCCGCGCGCGAGGACGCGCGGCAGCGTGCCCTCCGCGGCGATGCTCTGCAGTATCCTCGGCGCGCCGTAGAGGGCGCCGAGGCACGACGACAGCGACGACACGTACAGGCCGACCAGCCACGGGACTTTGAGCGCGGCGACGCGCTCGGCGATCATGTAGTCGTCGCGGAGCGCGGCGCGCGCACACGTGCCGCCGAGCACGACGACGTTGCCGACGTACAGCGACGCGGCGACGGCGATCGCCGCGAGGGACCCGGCGGGGATGTCGCGGCGCGGGTTCCGCAGGTCGCCGCTCATGTTGATCCCCGCGAACACGCCCGTCGCCGTCGAGAACACGACTCCGAAGACAGCGAAGAACGACTCGCCCTCCGTGTAGTTGGGCGCGGCGTTTTCGCGGAACGCCGCGCGGCTCCACCCGACGACCGCCGGCGGCTCGGCGGCGCCCCCTGCGCTGCCGCCGGCGCGCACGAACGAGCCGACGGCGAGATCCAACATGGCGACGAGGATCGCCAATAGCAGCACGAGCTGCAGCTTCACGACCCACTTCACGCCGGCGACGTTGAACACCAGCAGCACGGCGAGCACGGCGACGGCAATCCCCCGCGCCGCCCAGGGGGCGCCGGCGGTGTCGATCCCCGTCAGCGACGTCATCGATTCGCCGAAGCCGGTCGCGAACAGCGCGCAGGCGACGGCGTTTCCGAAGACGTAGACGACGCCGACGGCGCCCCCTACGCGCGCGCCGAGCACGTACGAGATGAGGTAGTAGACGCCGCCGCTCTCGACGCGGCAGCGCTCGAGGATTCCGATCGCCGAGACGACGGAGAAGAGAGCCATGAGAACGGTGATGAGGACGATGAGCAGCGCCATGAGGATGCCTGCGTTACCCTGGCAACGAGAGATGCAGAGAGAGAGAGGTTAGATGTCTATATAAGGAGAGAAGGAGAGAGGACGAGAGAGAGAGGGGAAGAGGAAGAGAGAGAGAGAGCACCGAGATGCATAGCACCATCTGTTGTCAATCTGTGATGTTATCCAGTGGTTGCGGGTAATAATGATTAATTATAGTTGTTAATCGATCTGATTGTCGCATTATGCATAAACGATCGAATGGGCGCGCTAGCTTTGTGCGTTGCACACGGTGTCCTCCGTGGATGTAGCGGCGTTATAGTGGAATCTCCAATCTATAATATATTATCATACGATGCACATGCACGTCCTTCCGTCGCAACGTACGTAGATCGCAATGTCGTCTTGACGAGTCTTGTGGAACCGAAGGAGAGAGACAGAGTATATCACGACGAGAGAGAGGCCGCGCGAGAGAGAGAGAGAGAAAGAGAGAGAGAGAAGGAAAGAGAGAGAGAAAAGAAAGAAAGAGAGAGAGAAACCGAAGAGAGAGAGAGAGGAGAGCGAGAGAGAGATGAGGAAGAGAGAGAAGAGAGAGAGAGAGAGAGAAGAGAGAGAGAGAGATAGGAGAGAGAGAGAGAGAGCGAGCGAGCGAGACGATGAGCGAGAGCTGAGTAGCGAGAGACGAGAGCGAGAGGCTGAGAGCGAGATGGGAGAGGGAGAGGGAGAGGGAGAGGGACGAGAGGAGAGAGAGAGAGAGAGGAGAGAGACGAGAGAGAGAGAGAGCGAGAGAGAGAGAGAGAGAGAGAGATATATATTATATAATATATATACTATATATAAAGAGAGCCAGAGAGAGTAGGGAGTGTGGGTGATCTTCATCTATGATGTAAAAAAGATACATTTGATGTTGAGCAGGTTGGTATTCGTCTGTTGTGTACATAGTTAGAAGGGGGTTGTATTGTTTCGCAAGCCTATATTTCGTCGGGATAAGTGAGATCGAAAGTCGCAGCTGTGGCTAACTTAGGTCACAGAAAAAGGGGCGGTATAAAATGGCCAGCGGCCACGCTTGGAAAGTACATGTATGAATTAAAATTGCTAAACGCCGTGGGTTTTTCGGTTTTGCATTAACACAAACATTGCCCCAAAAATATCTCCAGAATGACACAATCATATTTTTTAAATGTTACTGTAAACAGAAACGCACCTGTGAATTAAAGTACGATAGCTTAGTGAAGGAGAATTATTGATCAAAAACCTAGACCAGTTGCTATCCTATCACAATGTTATAAAAGGGCAGTTGTATAATATATCTGATCTCAAATATGGCGGCCAGGACTTTCGATCACGGATTATGGCTTATTCTTCATCCCACCTATATCCTGCATACCCTTCTTATCCTTAATAAAGGATAGTGATAATAGATTCTTTTTCGATTGCTGATCTTTCTTTCTCACAATTTCTTTTCCAACTCTCTTCGCAGGTTTCTCGTGTTGGCAGAGCTTGCCGAACTATTGGGCTTGCATCGGTGACTCACATTCTACAACTTCACCATCCGATCCTTCTCGTTCTCTTCGATATAGGGTGAGTGTGTCGATTGTTATGTCTGTCATCGTAATGTTTTATATAATATTTTGTTTATATAATTATTATCTATGTATTGTATCGTAATGTATCTGTATCTACTCGTGTATGTATCTATCGGTAATGTATCTACTCCGTAACTGTATCTATCGTAATGTATTCTATCGTAATGTATCTACGCGTAATGTTATCTATGGTAATT
>NW_014578118.1:61069-66064 GCF_000485595.1 Priapulus caudatus
GAGAGAGAGAGAGAGAGAGAGACGAGAGAGAGAGAGAGAGATATATATATATATATATATATACTAGGAGAGAAAGAGAGACAGGTAGGGTGTGGTATCTTCATCTATGATGTAAAAAAGATAATTTATGGTTGATAGGTTGGTATTCGTCGTTGTTACATAGTTAAAGGGGTTGTAATATTGTATTCGAAAGCCTATATTTCTCGGGTATAAGTGAGATCGGAAAGTCCAGCTGTGCTAATTAGGTCACAGAAAAAGGGGGTATAAAATGGCCGAGGCACGCTTAGGAAAGTACATGTATGATTAAAATGTAAACGCTCGTGGGTTTTTCGTTTTTGCATTAACACAAACATTGCAAAATATCTCAAATGACCACAATCATATTTTTAAATGTTACTGTAAACAGAAACGCACCTGTGAATTAAAGTACGATGTTAGTGAAGAGAATTATTGATCAAAAACCTAGACCAGTTCTATCCTAACAATGTTATAAAAGGGCAGTTTATACTTATCTGATCTCAATATGGCGGCAGGGACTTTCCGATAACGGATATGGCTTATTCTTTCATTCACACCTATATACCTCATACCCTTCTATCATTATAATGGATAAGTATAATAGATTCTTCTTTCGATTGCTGATCTTTCTTTCTCACAATTTCTTTCTCCAACTCTCTTCGCAGGTTCTCGGTTGGAAAGCTTGCCGAACTATGAGCTCATCGGTGACATCACATTCTACAACTTCACCATCCGATCCTTCTCGTTCTCTCTGATATAAGGTAGATGTGTCGATTGTTATGTGTCAATCGTAATGTTTTATATAATATTTTGTTTATAATAATGTTTTATTTATCGATAATGTATCTGTATCTTCGTATGTATCTATCTATGTACTAGTAATGTATCTATCTAATGTATCTATCGTAATGTATCTATCGTAATGTATCTATCGTAATGTTATCTATCGTAATGTATCTATCGTAACTGTATCTATCGTAATGTATCTATCGTAATGTATCTATCGTAATGTATTCTATCGTAATGATTATCGTAATGTTTATCTTATCGTAATGTATCTATCGTAATTGTATCTTATGGCGTGTAATGTATCTATCGTAATGTATCTATCGTAATGTATCTATCGTGTACCTATCGTAAGCTATCTATCGTAATGTTATCTAATGTTGTTTATGTAATGGTATCTAATCCGTAATGTATCATCCGTAACGTATCAACTGTAATGTATCTATCGTGATTTATCTATCGTATTGTATCAACTGTAATGTATCTATATCACAATTTATCTATCATAATGTATAGACTTGTAATGTATCTATCCTAATATATCGACTGTAATGTATCTATTGTAATGTATCGTTACTAATGCTACTCGGATGTAATATGTCAATCCCAGCTGTATCGATTCCTAATTATTGATTATAATAATATCGATCAATGATCGACTTCCTTCTCCTCCTCCTTCCCTCCTCCTACTCCATCTTGTTGATGCCTCTGCGTTTTTCCGGGCAGCGTTTAGCACATTCCACGACCGACCACTGTCTATGCGCCGACACGAAATCTCACCGGTCTGCCCCCGCAGCCCGCATGGGCGGCGTACGGTCTACGCGACGACGAGGCGGCGCGGGGCTCCGACCGCCGCCGCCATTACTGCGACGGTTACCATGGCGACGCGGCCGCGACGAGCTGTACAGGGAGGAGCAGCACGAACAGCGCCCCTGGTGGAAGGCGAACTTCTTCCCGTGCGCAGCCGTGTCTGTTCGGCACTTGGGACGGAGTCTTCACATCGTGCATGATCAACATCTGCGGAGTTTATAATCTTTCCTGCCGCACCGCGGTGGATGTGGTGCAGTGAGCGGCGGTGGGGGGTGGGGCGGGAGCGGGGGAGGGGCAGGCGTGGAGGAGAGGGGGATGGAGTCTTCACATCGTGCATGATCAACATCAGCGGAGTTATAATCTTCCTGCCCGCACCGGCGTGGGATGGGTGCGTGAGTGAGCGGCGGTGGGGTGGCGGGAGGGAGCGGGGGGAGGGGGGAGGGCGCAGGGTGGAGGAGTGGGATGGAGTGTTCACTCGTGCTTGATCAACATCTGCCGGAGTTTATAATCTTTCCTGCGCACCGGGTGGATGGTGGTGAGTGAGCGGCGGTGGGGGAGGGGACGGGGGTGGGGCGCGGGGGGAGGGGAGGGGCGATCAGGGTGGAGGAGGGGCGGACGGAGTCTCACCTCAAGTATGATCAACCATCTGCGGAGTTATAATCTTCCTGCGCACGGGTGGATGGTGCGTGAGTGAGGCGGCGCAATCTCTATCTCTGCCTTCTCTGATGATGGGGGTGAGTGAGCATGGATGTCGGGGTGGGGTGGGGTGGGGGGCGTCTGTCTCTTGGGGGGGGGCGTCGCTCCTATGTCCTTATTATAATTAACATAGCAGAATGAGTCGCGAGGCGTTATTGTCCGTGAACGTTATTGTTGATCATTGGTAACCTCTCTCTATTAATATTAATAGATTACTATTACTTTTTTACTTATTATTATTAATTTATTACTTATAATATTAATTGTGTTTATTTTGCATATATAGTCCATTTACACGTGTTGCTGTTTTTTGCCAGAGGTGATTTTAATACAGTCTCTAGCTCTCTCTCTCACACACACACTCTTTCTCTCCCCTCTCTCTCCCTCTCCCTCTCCCTACACAGGCATTTAACCTCTCTCTCTCTCTCTTTCTTCCTCTTCCTCTCTCCCTCTCTCCTTATATAGACATCTAACCTCTCTCTCTCTCCTTCTTCCCTCCCTCTCTCCTATTATATAGACATCTAACCTCTCTCTCTCTCTCTCTCTCTCTCTCTCTCTCTCTCTCTCTCTCTCTCTCTCTCTCTCTCTCTCGCTCGCCCTCTCTCTCTCTATATATCTCTCTCTCTCTCGTTCACGTTCTCTACACGACATTGCATCTACGTACGTGCAGGAAGGCGTCACACACATCTGCGCCAACATGCCACGTGAAGTGTGATACGGCGTGAACGAGGGGACAGGGGCAGACCACAGGCACTTGGGACAGAGTCAGTAAAAAGAATCAGAAAATAATATGAACGCACATTCACAAATACTACCGTACCTCTCAATTACAGTTCCACTGTTGTGTCACTGTATATCAACTTTCCTTCATAAAAACTAACACCGAACGCTCCCGCACTGTGTCGCCATTATAATGACAATAATATATAAAGTATATATTATACGTTATTATTACTTTATATATTATTATCATTATAATGGCGACAACAGCACACTCGCAGTGGCGAGGGCGGGAGCGTTCGGTGTTAGTTTTTATGAAGGAAAGTTGATATACAGTGACACAACAGTGGAACTGTAATTGAGAGGTACGGTAGTATTTATGAATGTGCGTTCATATTATTTTCAGTTTTTACTGACTCTTTCCCAAGTGCCTGTGGGGCAGACGCTCGATCCTGACTAAGCGTTTTTTCGTCGTGCCATATGGAACCCTCCCATAGCTACGCTCGATAATTGACTGGTGGGAGGGGGCGTGCTATAAGATTGTGCTGCTACTGCATAATGACTTAGTGAGACAGAGCCACAGCACAGAGAAGAGGAGGAAGAGGAGGAGGAGGGGCGGGAGAAGGAGGATGAGGATGAGGAGGAAGAGAGAGAGGAGGAGGGGGAGAAGAAGAAGCAGCAACACCAACGGTAGCAGAATCAGAAGAAAAAATTAAGAAGAAAAAGAAGAAGCACAGAAAGAAATTGATTGATTACTGCGATACTGGACATCCATAATTGAATTTTCAATCACGATCAATCAATCAATCAATCAATCACGATCGCCTGATCCCGTCTCACGGAATCCACACTCACAAAACAACCGACAACCTAAGCTTTTAATTTTCATCACTCACTGCATGTGACTCAGTACATAGATACGTTAGTCGCTACATTTACAACTTACAATTTTACATGTATGATGATGATACGTAATATTATAGATTAATATTAATAATAAACGGTAAGTAAAAATCCTTTGCCTCATTAGCTCTCCGAAATGCCAACAACCTTCCGCTTCTATTATTAATTAAACATCGATGACAATCAGCGATGTGTGTGATGTCGCGCGATCGAAATTGTCGTCTGCCTGTGTTTTGCTTTCCAAAACCTCGGGTTCCATATGGGCACCGTCTTTAGGCGAACGTCGTATCTCGAAAAGACGGTATAACTTTCGCGAATTGTACACGAAGCGCGCACGTTGGCAGCGATGGATTTTCGGAGAAATCATAGGTTAGTAGACATTTACCTACCACATTTTTTGTTGACCTGGGGTGTGCTACCGCTCTCTCTCCTTCGTCTGCTACCTGCCTGCCGCTCTCTCACACACAGTCATGGCGGATTATTCTATTTCTTTTCTAGACTTGTACCCGTCCGTTTCAGCCACGCAGACTGGCACATTCAGACGTCGTATCGAGAGACGTGGTATCAGTCTGAAGCGACTCCAGATGCAATAGCATTGATTGGTCGGAAGATGATGTCATGATAGATCAATATTATCATTAGTTTGGCGGCGATTTTCGACGGAAGATGGCGCCAAACTTACTTTTCCATTTTTGTCTTCACGGGAGTTGTGAATGAATGAATGAACTATGTGCGTGAATCAGGGGCGTAAATCCGTACCGAGGAGTGGAAGGGGGGGATGATCGGCGATAGCCGGGGGCAAAATTAACCTTGGCTGCCGCAGGCAGGCGGCAGGCCCGCGTGCCGTAGGCATGCCAGTGCTATAGGGGGGTCTGGGGGCATGCCCCCCCAGAAAATTTTGAATTATTTAAGCCATTTTTCTGCAATCTGAGGCATACTGTGGGCCATATTCTCATGTCTGATGACACTATCTCAACCCTAGACTCAATCCTACAAGTAAGGATTCAAAACACTTTTCATGACTTTTCAGAAAGCGTACACAGTTAGGTTACTATATAGTAA
>NW_014578118.1:66561-69366 GCF_000485595.1 Priapulus caudatus
TTTTTTTCTCTCTTTTTCTTTGAATCTCAGGGGGGATATTTGTACAGGCCATCCCCCTCCTCCTTCAAGAGCGGGGGGGGAGCATCCCCCATCCCCCCCCCGGGATTTACGCCCCTGGCGTGAATTGATGAATATGGATATAAGAATACTCATTAAAATGCTCTCGTAAAAATAAAACGGTTTATGACAAAGGTCGAGAAATTTCTAAACGATAAAATGCAGGTTTAGGTTAATAAAAAGGTTGTGTGTCGTTCAACAAGCCGGATTTCAATTGAAGCAGCTTTCCGCTCCGGGCTTTTCCTAGACCAATAAATTGTGCCCTAAAAAAATTTATATTCTGATGTTATTTTAGGGCCTAAAATAACATCAGAATATAAAATTTTGTAGGGCACAATTTATTGGTCTAAGCTTTTCCCTGATCGGCTGACGTTGACTTTGTTGTCACTGATTTCAAACTATAATGAATTCCAACACAGAACAAATACAATCCCTGTGAGTTTGTGCAAACGTGCTTTTGATTAATTTGTACCGGACTTCCATTTTCGCAACTCATTTATATCTCTACTATACACCTCACTCTATTGAATTGCCAATTGGCGTCTAGCGAAGCGGCGTAATTTTTTTTCGCCTTCTGCGTCAAATGAACAGATGAGATGAGTCTTTCATCAGTAGGCCTATTCAGTTACGACGCGATCGACGTTTTATGCGCGCGCCTGCTCTTTCTCCGCGAAGCGAAAATCTGGGGGAGGGGCAATTGTAAGGGAGTGTCTCTAGTGTGTGGGGAACATATAATATATAGTGTACAACAGCACTCGCTGTAAAATGGACAAGTAATCGAATTTGTAATGAACGCAGGGGCTTACGGAGCTAGTGCGTCAAGAATGCATCAATCCAATGTGCAGCATTATAAACGTAGTTAGGGAGAGAGAGCGAGAGAGAGGGGAAGATAGAGAGGGGAGGGAGGAAGGGAGAGGAAGAGAGAGAGCGAGAGAGAGAGAGAGAGAGAGAGAGAGAGAGAGAGAGAGGGGGAAGATAGAGAGGGAGGGAGGGAGGGAGATGAGAGAGCAATGGAGAGAGAGATGAGAGGGATGGAGAAAGAGAGAGAGCGAGAGAGAGAGAGAGAGAGAGAGAGAGAGAGAGCGATGGAGGGAGGGAGAAAGCATGTTACTTGGCAACGGGAGAGCCAGTGTTAGCCTTGTTAGAAGCCAAGAAACGGAAGAAGGGAGGAGCCTTCTGTTCACGAGATGAACACGAAGTAGAGGAAGAATGAGATCAAAAAGAACGCAGTTTACAAAACGACAAACACGCAAATTATTTCTATAATAAAACCACTTTTTTTTACTTATCATCATGTGTTCCACGCATCTTTACACATATATATCAACTACACACAGCAATAATTATTATATAATTAATATTATAATTATATTAATAATATATAAGGTCATCTCAAGATCTCATGCCTCAACTCACGCCGTCACATTGGAATCGTGGAGGGAAGAAAGAAAGAAAAAAACGAAAACGACGCGCGAACCGTTCGATTGTTTAGGCCGAGCCGCCGCCTCCAGAGGGCGTGGCGAGCGCGACCCCACCCGCCGCCGAGCGTCGTCAGTCGGTCACCAGCGGGCGACGCGCTAGCAACAGCAGCTGCGCGCAGACCAACCGGAAAATCGCGCCCACCTCGTTAAAAATAGAGCCTCCGCTAATCGCACGCGCGAGAGGGGGAACGACGCGACGCGGGGGGGGTCGCATAAAATCACACACAGATTGGGAGAAGGGGGAGGGAGGGGGTCCCCAAAAGCACAGGAGGGGGAAGGAATATATGAAATAAGGAGAAGCAGGGGAGGGGTGGGGATGGTTGAGACATTCGACGAGAGAGCAAATCGTTCTACTTTTTTTAAAACGTTACCGTCCGAATAAAACGAGGCGGCGTCGGCGATGCTGCCCGACGTTATAGGTGGCGCCGGCGATGCAGCCCGACGCCATAGGTGGCGCCGGCGACGCTGCCCGACATTATAGGTGGCGCCAACAACACAGCGACATTACAGGGGGCGCTTACGTCACCTGAAAGTACAGGTGGCGCTAGCAACATCACCCGACACGACATGTGGCGCTAGCGACATCACCCGACATTACAGGTGGAGCTAGCGACATAACCCGACATGACAGGTGGCGCTAGCGACATAACCCAACATGACAGGTGGCTCTAGCGACATCACCCGACAGGACAGGTGGCGCCTGTGGCACTGGTGACAGTAGGTGGCGCCGGCAGCGTCGAGCGACACTGTAGGTGGCGCCGGCGCGGGGAGGACGAGACACGACAATGACGAACGACAGGAAGCACAAAGAAGCCCAACGATAAATACGCCGCCCACAAAAAAGCAGCGGCGGAGCAGGGGCGGCGCGCGCAAAGAGGAGGGAGGAGGGGAGGAGAAGGAGGTGGTGCCGTGCACGGCCCCACCTTCCCTTCCTCTGTCCTCACGTCCTTCTCCTCCTGGAGTAAAGAGAGAGGCAGAGAGGAGAGGAAGGAGGTGCCGTCCATGGCCCCTTCCTTCCTCCGTCCTCGCGTCCTTCTCCTCCTCCTGGAGTAAAGAGAGAGGCAGAGAGGGGAAGATGAGAGAGAAGCCATGCACGGCCCCTCCCTCCCTCTGTCCCTCCTCCTCCTCCTCCCCCCGCGTGCCACCCCCACGCAAACCACGACCCCCCCTCCCGTGGAGATCGACAGCCAGATAGCTAAGTGACCCCCAAGAAACAACGACAAATTCAAAATTGTTATGTACACGGATTCGAGCGGACGCGCGTCCG
>NW_014578118.1:70041-79503 GCF_000485595.1 Priapulus caudatus
CCCCCCTCCCTCCTGCCTTCCTCCCTCCCTCCCTCCTTCCTTCCTCCCTCCCTTCTCCCCCTCTCCCTCACTCACCGACTAATATGATGGGCACGTTGGGGCAGAAGTTTTTAACCTCCTCCCCCCCCTCCTGCCTTCCTTCCTCCCTCCCTCCTTCCTTCCTCCCTCCCTTCTCCCCCTCTCCCTCACTCACCGACTAATATTATGGGCACGTTGGGGCAAAAGTGTTTAACCTCCTCCCCTCCCTCCTTCCTTCCTCCCTCCCTCCCTCCTTCCTTCCTCCCTCCCTTCTCCCCCTCTCCCTCACTCACCGACTAATATGATCGGCACGTTGGGGCAGAAGTGTTTAACCTCCTCCCCTCCCTCCCTTCCTCCCTCCCTCCCCTCCCTTCCTCCCTCCCTTCTCCCCCTCCCCCTCACTCACCGACTAATATTATGGGCACGTTGGGGCAAAAGTGTTTAACCTCCGGCGTCCACTTCTCTGGGATGTTTTCCAGGCTGTCTGGTGAGTCGATGGAGAAACACATAAGGATGACGTCGGTGTCAGGATATGACAGCGGCCGCAGCCGGTCGTAGTCCTCCTGGCCCGCCGTGTCCCACAGCGCCAGCTCCACCTGCAGGCAGAAAAAGCAATTAAGCAACGATCGACAGCTCGATTTTTGCTTTCTTATTTTACTATTTATATTTTACTTTTTAAAATTTATTATATTATTTATTCATTTATTTATTATATTTAACTATATATTATTATTTACTTATATTTACTACTTATATGGATTTTACTAGCTTTTATTAGACATAACGATGACATAATGGTGACATATTATTCGAGTAAAAATCACCATTTTCAGGAAAATCGGGGCCGGTTTAGATTTTCACGGTCACGCTTTTAGAATCTGTTCTCGAGACCGCTCCGCCGCGCTCTCGGGTGGCGCCACCTACCTGCTTTCCGTCCACCTCGATGTCGGCGACGTAGTTTTCGAACACGGTCGGGACGTACACTTCCGGGAACTGGTCCTTGCTGAAGACGATGAGGAGGCAGGTCTTACCGCAGGCGCCGTCGCCGACGATCACCAGCTTCTTCCTAATGGCCGCCATCGTGCGCTCGTCGCCTAGACAACAGAAGATGACAACATCGGTGAAGCCAGTTCGACTATTGGGGAAAGAGGAGGGAGGTGAGGAGAAGAGAGGGAGGAGGGGAGAGACCATCACACACGATCACCAGCTTCTTCCTAATGGAGGAGAAGAGGAAGGAAAGAAAACAGGGAAGAGGGGAGGGGAGGGAGGAGAAGAGGAAGAGATGGAGGAAGGGAGGAGAGGAAGGAGGAGGGGAGGAAGGGAGGAGGAGAGGGAGGAGGGGAGGGTAGGGAAGATGGGAGGAAGGGAGAAGGAGAGGGTAGGGAGGAGTGGAGGAAGGGAGGAGAGAGAGGAGGGGAGAGAGGAGGGAAGGAAGGAGGTGTTAACAGTTTCTTCCTAATGGCCGCCATCGTGCGCTCGTCGCCTAGGCAACAGAAGATGTGAACAACAATGCTACTAGAACACAAAGTTAACACAAGTTAACGAGTTAGTACGTTCGTTAACATTAGTTTTGTTGATGCTAACAGCGCGCCGCAGTGTTTCCACTAGAGTGTGGGAGAATGAGGTAATCTTTTCCCCGATTCCGTGGCAGATTCCGTTTTTTGGATCGCACAGGCGATGGCTAACAATGACTGGGCGATTTATTTCGGCAAATGACTTGGCTAGGATACGTTCAAGTCATTCGAGGCTCGATATATAAAGATTTCTCGATAATTAATTTCTCGATCTCAGCTAAAGCGGGCACCACACTTCACTATTTTCGTTGCTCGTACAGGCAATTTTCGTGGTCGCAACAAAAATGGCCAAGTGTGCAGGGGCCGGCAACGACCACTCACCATGGAAATTTAGTGGTAACCATGAGTTGCCGAGAATCAAACCGGTTTGATTTCTCACCACGAAAATTGCTCGTGGTGGCAACTTGTGGTGAAGTGTGCAGTGACGCGGCAACGGCCACAAAAATTGCCGACCACGAAAATTGCCTGTACGAGCAACGAAAATGGTGAAGTGTGCTGCTAGCTTTATACCCAGGGCCCGTGATGCCGCCTTGGAAACGAAATCAGTCTTAGCGTCAGCCCAAACATGAATTTTGTTCTTAATAATAGTCGACAGAATTCCATTTCGTAAAGCTACGAGGAAAAAATGCTAGGATATTTTCGTCATTCATTCTCGTATCTCGTCAACTCTCAACGCAACTGCATTTCTGTCAACCGTCTGAGAGAAAGAGTCAACATTGAGACCAACGTCGCAGGGTTTCTTACAGTGAAAAAAACAACACGGGGGCTCGGGACGATTTAGCCCCCCGAAATGCCAAAAAGAGCCCCGGAAATGCCAAAAAGAGCCCCTGGAAATTTGCATAAAGTTCAATGCAAACCAAATTTTAGAGTGCTATTTTCATGCACGCGAGCTTGAAAAGTAGCCCCCGAAAAATAAATTTTACTTTTTTCCCTGGTTTCTTATACATAAGAGGCACAGTGGCGCACCGCCGTTGTCATATTTAACATCGCTGTTGTGAAAATGGTTTCAGGGTGCCTCAAATGCAGTCTAAGACAATCAAATTTTTACAATTTTGCTGGGGGAGACTCCCCAGAACCCCCCCCCCAGCTCTCCCCCCGCGTCCGCCTGCAGCGTCCACATGCATGCTTACGGCACCGCCTTTGAATCCATCATGCGCCTTTTTTTCCAAACTGGCCATTACCTCCTTTGTCTAATTTTCCCTGAGAAGAAATCATGCGTCGAGAACGACACTTCGCAGAATACACACGGAAACTCCAGGACAGGTGACAGCAATGCCGTGGAGTTTCAACAAATCAATCTCTACCCTAGTAGCTAATAACATCAATGATCATAAGCCCGGCGCACACGTAAGTAATTTTACTCGAGTAAAATGATGCATGCGTCAAAATACTCACGTGTGCGCAGGATTTTCGTTGAGTTTTCTGCGCATGCATCAAGGAACTCAATATCAAACATGTTTGATAATTTTTGACTCGTGCATCAAAATACCCAAAGTGTGCGCGCTAGCTGCGTAAATTTACTCAACACTGGTACTCACAGTGCATGCGTTTAAATCATTTTAAAGATGACTGCGCCCAGTATCGGCTGCGCACAGTCACGTGATCTACATTACCACTTAGTAGTGGCACTTACACCTCGAGTAATTTTACTCACGTGTGCGACGGACGCTGAAAATATTTCGCGTGAGTATTTTGACGCATGCATTATTTTACTTGAGTAAAATTACTCACGTGTGCGCCGGGCTTTAGCTAGCAAAGTTCTACAATCACTGTATCTTCGCTACAATGTAATAACAGTCATAACATGTCACTACAGTGCCAGCCACCAAGGAGCTAAATATAACAAGGAGAGGAAGCAGATTGGCTGTGTGCTTTTCGCCTCAAGGGCGCCATCTATGGACCATAATCAGCTGAAACAGCCGTGCAGACCGAACCCAGAGACAATAGAACACTAATCTGGTCTAGGGTCTCTGCCGAACCCAAATTTGGGCCAGATATGGCGGCGCTTCCTCTCTACGATAGTAACGCGACAGTAGACACCGGGGCGCAAAGAAACCCGCTCCCCGTTTCCGCGGCGACGAAATAACGATGGCGACAAGATAACGACACTGTAACGGAACCAGGGGGGAGGCGGCATCTTTCTACTCACGTTGTTTCCGTCGATCCTTCTTGTAATCTGCGAAAAAACAGTTACCCATTGTCTCCTCCGTGAGGACACTGCCGCCGCACGCAGACACGCTAGGGGGCGCCACCTCGCGCCGCACCGGTTTACACTTAGCGGTTACTCGAGGGGAAAACACGTAAATGTAAAAGTATGTGCCTCCTTGGCGTGGGTGAGAGACAGTGACTAGCTCTGCCTATCTATGTACTATGATTACTACCTATCAATTTATCTATCTGTCTGTCTGTCCATCTATTCACCGTCGTGTCTGTCTGTCTAAATCTATCTGTCTGTCTATCTACTTATCTATTTAGCACTGTTCTATCTGTCTGTTTGTCTATCTATCTATCTATCTACCTATCTGTCTATCTGTCTATCCAGCTATCTATTTATCACGGTTCTATTCCGGAGCTAGTAGTAGTAGTACTGTTGCTAATGGTGATCCGTAGATGTGAACCACACACATGAACACTGACAGTGACAGTCAGGGAAGATACTCTCTGTTCTCTCTCTCTCTCTCTCCCTCTCTCTCTAGCTCTCTCTCTGTCTGTCTCTCTCTAGCTCTCTCTCACTCTCTTCGTTCTCTCTCTCTCTGTCTGGCTCTCTCTCTTTCTATCTAATCCTCTCTCTCTCTCTCTCTCTGTCTCTTTCTAGCTAGCGGTTCTCTCTCTCGGTGTGTTTTCCTCTCTATCTATCTCTCTCTCTGTTCTCTCTCTCAGCCTGGCAGTGGCAAGTCACCAGTTCCACACCCACAACAAACGCACGCTTGGAAGAGTTGTTGTTCTATATATATAGCTGCCAGCGGTGCCTGCCATAAGTAACCTGCGTTGGCAAGCCGCCAGAGTTGTGCAAGCTCACGCGCCGCGCGATTGGTCGCACGGCGCATGACGTCACCAGGCTATTTTTAGTCCATATATATACTGGCATGAATGGAGGCAGTGAAGTGTTAGTATGCGGTAGGCGGTGTACCGGTCGGTACAGGCAGTAGCTGTATGCCATACCTACGGTATATATATTAGGGGTGCAACGAATCACAACTTCACGGTTCGGTTCGGTTTTCGGTTTTCACATTTCGGTTCGGTTATTTTCGGTTCGAATATTTGCGATCAATTACAAATCTTATAACACCAAACAGAAGTGCAAATTTAATAAAATATATATTTGTGCATGTGTGATTCGCTTGTGTGTATATATACGTATGTGTAGACAAACCAGTGTACTATATAGTATATATATATATAATATAAATTGTGGTAGTAACGTTTAACCACAAGCACCTAATGTTAACACCGCGAAAAACCGGGTTTTAGGGAGCACCACCACCGAGATATACAGCATTCCTGATATTCAACCCGTCGTTCCGTTTTCCGTGCTCGGTTTTCGGTTCCACATTTTATAATTGCCCGAGTATATATAGCGTTTTGCAGATAATACCAGCCAGTGCGATTGGCTAGCACATCAAAACATCTCACGAGTACCAATCAGCGAGCCAGTAATGACACTGAATAGATCACCTTGCTACACATCCTACGACGAAGGTCAAGCGGTTCATTTGTCTGCAAAATGAACCCTATCTGTCGTATTTGTTCTGTTTTGACTGAAGTCCAAATAATTTGAATGTTAACTGTAGCAACTGACAGCATTCTATCTGAAATTTGGCCTACATTTGGTATTGTATATTAAAGGTTTGTTGTTCATAGAATTTGTCAGTGACATTATTGATTTAATTAATTTATAAACAGGTCCTGATTATTAATTTTGCACTTCTGTTCTGCTTCTACATCAACACAGATTTGTAATAGATCCGCACTATATTCGAACGAAAATAACCGAGATCAACAAACACGAACGATGGTCAAACCGAAATCCGAACTCGAAGCCGGCTGAAGTTGTGATTCGTTGCAATCCCTAATATATATACCGGTAGGTATGCCATACAGCTACTGGCTGCCTGAGCCCGACGCATACAACACACCGCCTACCGCATACTACACAACTTCACCTCCTCCATTCATGCCAATGTATACTATTATTGGACTACAAATAACCGTGTGACGTCATGCGGCCTGCGACCAAATCGCGCGCCGCGGAGTTCTTGCACACCGGTCTGTGCGGCTTGCCAAGCAGTTACTTATGCACGCGACTCGGCTTGGCAGCTATATATAATCGAACAACAACTCTTGCGAAGCGTGCGTTTGTTGTGGTGTGGGATAACTGGTGCCGTACCACTGCCGCGAGGCTGAGGAGCATGAACAGAGAGAGAGATAGATAAGAGGAAACACACCGCCGAGAGAACGAACGCTAGCTAGAAAAGAGAGCGAGAGAGAGACAGACACGAGAGAGAAGCATTATATGATAACAGCGAAAAAACAACGAGAGCACAGAACTCAGACAGACACAGGAAGAAGCAGAGTCGAGAAGATACGAACATAAGAGACAGACAACAAGCAGAGAAGAGGCTACGAGAGAGAGAGAAGAACAGAGAGTATCTTCCCTGACCTGTCACGTCACGTGTCATTGTGGTAGTGGGTTCACATCATTACGATCACATTAGCAACAGTATACTAACTACTAGCTGATGGAATAGGAATCTGAATAAATAATAGTGATAGACAGAACAAACAGATAGTAGCAATTAATAGAGTAGACAAACCAAACAGATGAACAAGTGTCTAAATAGACTAATAGATAACAGACAATAGATTAGACAGCACAAGACACGATGGTGAATTAGATGCGAGCAGACGAACAGCACAGATAGATAAATTGATAGATGTAATATCAAATAGTCATAGATACGGCAGAGCCTAGTCACTGCGAGTCTCTCACGCCTCACCGCAAGGGGCACATCACACACATCACACATACACATCAACACACACACTCGTGTATACTTATACATGTTAGACACAGCTAGTTTTTCGCGCTCACACACACACACCAACACACCCAGCATCACAACTAGTACACCGACAAAAGTTGTCGATGTCCGTGCGACGTCTAGTGTGAACAGTATAATATGGTGATCAGGGCTCAGCCTAGGCGTGTGTGTGAGACGTGTGAGTGAGCGGCAGTGTCCTCACGCGGACGGGGAGACAAACTCTAAGTAATATGTAATTAAATTATATTTCGGCAAGATTACGAAGAAGGAATCAAACAGATACTTGAGTGAACACAATCGTTTCATGTATGACATGCCTCTAGTTCAAGCTCACTGCTCCGCGTACTATGTTTGTTTAATTCGTCCGTTCAGTGTGAGATGTTTAATTTTTTTTCGCCACTGGCATCTCGGCGTAGCGCTAGACTAGCGTTACGGTTTCTTTTTTTTTCTAAGCGCGCGAATAAATCTGGGACTATCATGTGATGGACTATCATTATCAGTTTGTCAAAAACTGCAGTACTGCAAGTATGGGCAGCCACAGTAAATGATGCAGGTAACGGATGTTCTATGCACCTGTACTGTGGCGTCTTATACAACCTGACTGCCTTTCTATTTTCGATATCTGCAGCGAGTGCGGTGTTAACACGTAGAGAGAACGAGGGACTACGGGAGCGAAGAGCTCAATGTAATATATCTGGGCGGTCGTACCCAAATTTGGGGTTTCGGCATATATGATCGATCCAAAGCAGCCTAATAACGGAGCGTTTGATGCTTTGCACTTAATTATACCTTCTCTGTTCGGGTCCTGCACTAGATCTGTATATCCAGTTCGAGCCTTGATCTAAATCAAGTCTCATATGATATGAAGCGCCCTTCTATTCTTGCGAGGCGAATGAACGACACTATCCGCCATATATGCTCTTCCTCTCTCACTCGTCTGTTATATAATTTTAGTTCCAGGTTTTAGTGTGATTGCATTATGGCGCTAGGCTACTTAAGCCACTGTCTGTCTCACGATGTGATATTTCACATGTTTGATAGGCTAGAGCGTGTGGTGGGTAGATATTAGATGATATTGTAAAACGACAAGTAGTAACTATTGAATTTGTGAACATAGTTATATTGCATAGCGTAAGTAGACACTAGGTACGACCAATCACTCTCAGTTTAGATTGAATATTATGTCCTCGCAGTAAAATAGATTGAGCACATGCACTCTTCAATACATATATTATCTACCTAGTCCTATGATTATTGCTTTCACATTTCTCTTGATCCATCGAACTTGCTCATCAGCACCCTTCGTCGGCATATTTTATTCTTCAGACGTCCCCGCCGCTAGACGCTCGATGTAAAACCTTATCTTCATATACTCGGTGTATGAAGTTCGTATTATATATGTTATAGTGCACTTCACATAGACTACAGGTATGTGCGGCAGCACAATACTATTTTCTGAGCTTCTCTTCCAAGATCTCAATCTGATTTATAGACGTCGAGTGATATGCACGCATGTGAGTACCGAGTGTTCGGTAACTCATTTACTGCCAGCTATGCCGCGCAGCACTCATCTTTCGATGCTGCACTAGTAAATATTTTTTTTCATGTTTCACGTTTGAGGTTATTTTTGACTTAAGCATTTGTCTGGCGTCCATTTTGACTTGTATATATATATATTGCTAATCACATACATGACCCGCATTGTTGATATGTATGTTCTGGTGACTTTTCTGTCATGCGATTTATCGCGTCAATCACAACCCCTACGAAACATCCGCGCGCCACCGCGTGGTATATATTGTTCTGACACCGCTTATCATCATATATGTTTTACCTTGATAAGGCGGCACAACTGGTACCTCACAGCGTGTGCGCCCGGGCTTATGACTATTGCATGTTATTGGCGGTGCTTAGGGTTAGCTAGATGTAATTTCAGTTATCTGTGAGGGTATACTCAAAACGCACGGGCAATGCGCACGCTTGTCACCTGTTCTGAGGATCTACCACGTCGGTCGTGTGGACGCTGGCGAAGTTGTCGTTCTCGACGCAGGATTTCTTCTCAGACGGAATGGGAAAAAATAATAGAGTGACACAGATGAGTAATGCCATGGTTTTGGAAAAAAAGTGCATGATGGATCAAAGGCGTGCGTCGCTCATGCGATGCAAACGCTGCGGTGGACGGCCGGAGGGAGAGAGGGAGAGTTGGGGGGGGGGGGTTCTGGGGAGCTCCCCCAGCAAAATTGTACAACCATTGATTGTCTTTAGACTGCATTTGATGCCTCTCCCTGAAAACATTTTTTTTTTTTTTTTTTCCAAACAATAAACGGCGATGTCTCAATATGGAGGGAATTTGGTGCCAGCTGTGCCGTCTTATGTATAGTGGATGCGTGCGCAGAACCAGGGAAAAAAGCGTAACAATTATTTTATTCGTGAGACTGCTTACTTCATTACAAGACTCAGAGTTTGCACATTGGGCGAGAAATAATAGCAACACCTAAAATTTGGTTTGCAGTTGACTTTATGCAATTTCAGGGCTCTTTTGCATTCGGGGCCTAATCGCCTCGAGCCCGCCCGTTATTTTTTTCACTGTAAGAAAACTCTGCGACGTTTGTACTCAATGTTGACTCTTTCTCTCAAGACGGTGACAGAAATGCAGTTGCTGTCGAGAGTTTGACGAGTGTGAGAAATTACCGCATGATATTAAAAGTTACGGAAGTATATCAGGTCTAGACAATTTTACCACGGTGCGTAACTTATACACAATCGGAGAATCGAAAACTGACAGACGTATTATTAAGAACAAAAATCGAGTATATGAGGGCTGACGC
>NW_014578118.1:79528-84826 GCF_000485595.1 Priapulus caudatus
CCTAACGTTAGACTCTTGTGTGTATTATGTATGTGTGAACGTGATATATTTATAATATATATAACTATATTAGTGCTGTAACAGTTAACCGCGCGTCTTGCTTAACCGAAAACCGCGGTTTTGCGCACATTCGGATATTCGAAACCGTCCGCTTCCGTTTTCGGCTCGGGCTTTCGTCCACATTCTATTATATACCGATATATACGCTTTTGAGATATGACGCGCCTGCGATTCGGTTGTCGTAAAACTCTCGCGCCAATCAGCGAGCAGATGACACTGGATAGACCATTGATGTACATGCCCGAGAGAGTCAACGCGGTTCATTGTTTCTGCAAAAATGACCCTGGATTTGCCTATTTTGGTATATTTTACTGAGTCAAATAGTGTTGAATTTTCTGATACAAAGGTTTTGTTGAATTTGCCTAACATCTTGGCGTTTGGGTATGATAAAGGTTGTGGTTTCATAAGAATTTTAGTGACATTATTATTTAATATTATAACCAGTCTGATTCATAACAACAACAACAACAACAACAACAACAACAACAACAACAACAACAACAACAACAACAACAACAACAACAGCAACTAGGCACACAACACAACGTAGAGTAACACATATAACCTCATCTTCGCAACAACAGCAATAAACGACAGATGGCGCTCTCGCTCTGGCTCTATTCACCACTGCAACAAGCAGATTTCCGTAAGAATTTCTTACGCTTTTTTACTATAAGTTTTACAGCGGCCCCGTTACTCCTGTCCTATGTAATACAGTTGCAAAGATAATGAAAATCGGACCATTATTTCACGAAAAATTTGATAAAATAGTGATACGAAATAGTGCGCGGATTGTGTGCCCATTTACTACTTTCAAATCATACGCGGCCAATGGCTTGCCATTCGCTGTATTTCCCCGGAGCTCCGCCCACTTTAAAAATAGTACCAGATTTGTGGCAGTGGTATCCTTAGTTGTACGAAGGGGGCGCTGCATGCAGTTTGCTTTGCCGGCTCTGTAGTCAGTACACATGGAATTTACACTCCAACATCTCACACCAGGTGTCAGTGCAAACGTTCGACGTTCCAACAAGCCAACCGGACACACACTGCACTCTGCATACATATTACGCACTAACGCACAATTTACGTTGTCAGACAAATATTATCGATTAACCCGAACCGAACACAAAGTACAAATAATAAAACCAAGCAAATCACTAGCAGGGTTCTGGCCAGGATTTTTTAGTGCCGGGCGCATCCAGGTCGCAAGATGCAAGCGCCGTAGGCGCGAAGCCAATCTAGGGGGGTCCGGGGCATGCCCCCCGGAAAATTTTTGATTTTGGATAGTCTGAAACTCAATTTCCTGCATTCTGAGCAATAAAAAGCCCATATATCAAACTTTTTTTTTTTTTCTTTTTTTATATATCAAAAATGAGTGCCGGGCAGAGATATATAGTGCCGGGCTCACCCGCCCACCGTGGGCAGAACCCTGAATAGTGACTAAATATGCTGCGCGAGTCCAACGAACCTATGAAAGCTAGTCACATGCAACGCTACACTGTACAACGACGCTCCCACCCCATGGAATTCTTTCATTCACTGGCCAATAGGTTCAATTGATAACAGGGGTAGAAATTAACTTTTGAACAAGGAAGTCCAAATCCGGACTCTGTAATTTCGCACCATGGATAAGCAAGCCTGCAGGATTGTTGATAGTGATGTCACGATCATCGGTTGAACAGTGGCTCAAACCAAGCGCCCATCAATTTCATAAAAAAAATAATAAAAAATCGAAATAAATTATGTAAAACTTGAACAAGAAAACTTGGAAAAGTGATGAGAATCAGAGATATCATCGCTACTATACAAGTTATCCTTTATTGGAATTTAATCGGGCGGAGGTAATTTAAAGCGGGCGCAACGATTTGAAACAGGGGGAGATTTCCCAACGGGGCGCGCGCGGAGGAGAACGCCTGGGTATATGCGCTGACGCACAATTCATTCGCAATTTGTTGGAGAAAAAAAAGGAAAAAATTGTTATGTTCGGGTAATTGATTTTACATATATAGATATATTACCATGTCTATACAATCATTTTAAATCAAGATGTTACGATAACTACCAGAGTAACTTCTGTAAAGCCAATGAGGAACTGAACGTTCTTAGGCATACAGTTTATCGCACCAAATCGAACTGTAAGCACTGGTTTCGTGAGATCAACATCTATTTCGCATTATGGCACATAGATCAAGACGTAAAAGAAGGAGAGCGTACACGTGAAATGGCTGAAACCAGTTGCCAGTATAGTCGAAATTAATAAACTTTGCCCGTTTTATTTGACGATTCCTTGCCGTATTATTGATCAGCGCTGTCGCTACCTTGGTTTAATAAAAACAAACCGCATGTACAAGGCCGCTTAACGATATCCCTACGCTGAGATAAATGAAAAGGCGGGTGAAATCTGGTATTTTCGCCGAAAACCGACTCGCGATGCCTGCTGACTCGAAAGTCCTGCTCTCGGCTTGGATAACTTCGGGAAACCTCCGGCGTGTTTTCTGTGAATGATTGAAAAATGGAATGAATGAACGTCTGTTGATTGATTGCCATAGTGATGAAACTGATGGCCCCACCTGTGCCGCACCATCACGTCTGATTAGCTATACTCTGTAGTACTGACGTAATGAGCCGGCGTCGGCTGCTACCATGGCGCACACAGCATGCCGTCATACGGATACAGCCCATGCAGTCGTACAAATAACATATCAAGTTTAACCATCACATTAAGTAAAAATTGAAAAAAATAATTCCTATTACCTCGGCCGCGAAAATTCTCGTCGTTCTTGCACAATGTCAATCCTGAAAAGCAGAATAATTGAATTGCAATGGCTGAGCCGTGCACATTGGAGCAACGAAAAAGAACAATTAAATAGTTTAGTGTGATAAACACTAGAATGTTTACTAAAAAATAGGCGACAAAACTACCATGAGCTTTTTTTCTGCGAGCAAACAGGGAAGACGATTAAATCATCATCTCCGCGAGGCGAAGAGAGACGGCTCAATTGTGACGAGAAATTCCATCTAGTATGATGGTTTCTTGCTTTTACCACCAGTCATGAGCATCATCGTATGATGTAAGCAGCAGCAGACTGCAGTAGCGTTTGTGGCATTCTTTGTTGGCGAGGGATAAAGGCAGTAGTGTGGTGGTAGTGTAAGCAGCAGTACAGCAGCAGTAGCACAGGAAGTAGCAGCAACAGTATTGAGTAGCGACAACAGCACAAGTAGGCATAGCAGTAGCCGCAGCAGCAGTAGGCAGCAAGCCGGTAGTAGCAAGCAGCAGCAGTATAACCGTCGGCAAGTAGCAGCAGAGCACCAGTAGCACCCAGCAGTAGCAGTAACACCAGCAGCAGTAGCAGCAGTAGCAGCACCAGCAGCAGCAGCAGTTGTGTAAATGAAGGTCTAGGTGTGGTGGTAGAGGTGGCAGTACAGTGTAGCTAGTGTAGCATTACCAACCTGTGTCTGAAGGGTCCTCGTATAAGGAAAACTGGCCAAGATATCGTGTTTTATCTGTAGAGAAGGTTCGCCGCGTAACTCCCAGCTCTAAAGGAAACCGAAAAAGTGCCCTTCCAGGCTCCGGACGCACATGTGAGTAATTTTAGCTCAATGTAAAAAATGATGCATGCGTCAAAAAACCACGCTGTGCGCGCGGAATTTTCGTGCGGGCTTATGCCGCATGCATCAAAGAAGCTCAATATCCAAACATGTTTATAATTTTTGAGCTCTGCGTCAAAACTCAACGTGTCGCGCTGCTGCATAACCAGATTTACTCAGCACTGGCCACTCACAGCGCATGCCGTTAAATAATTGTCGCCCAGTATTGGCTGCGGCCAGTCCACATGATCTGCATTACGCAGCTTACAGCCTCGAGAATTTTATCACGTGTGCGCGAACGCTGAAGAATATTCGCTGATATTTAGACCATGCATCACTCTTACTCGAGTAACCAATTACTCACGTGCTGCGCAAGCTTTAAGACATTGTCCGTTCTGTAGAGGTGAGCAGTTCTGACAGTAGTGCTAAAAACAGCTATAACTACGTGGTATTAGTGTGGCGGTGTGAAAAAAAAAGTTATCCTGACAGTATCTGTCATTGTCAGTCTTCAGCCCTGAAAAAGATTAGCTCAGCGAGCCACACCGCATCGGCCCGAAGGCCGCGAAGAGTCGTTAGTAGCTGCCCTAATTGTTTCAAGTAGGCGGGTTATGGAGTCGATTTGCCTCCAACAGAATGGAGAACGTGTCGAACGTTTTAGCTGTATCTCCGACTGGTGGACTGTATACGAGGAAACGATTTTGCAGCGATGCTAGGCGAATGTACTGTGTAGTGTTACGATTTGAAACAAGTGTGATTACGCCCCCGGCTCGTAGTAAATCGTAGGTATTCTAAGGCCAGTAAAGGACGAATTTCCCTGTTTATTGAATCACTACTCCTTCCTAGTATCTGCTCTGCGATATATATAAGTATATGTAGTATAATAAAGTATATAAAGATATAATATATATACAGTAGAATATATTATATATAAAGAATAATATCCATACAGTGATACAGTTCTAGAGCATTATAAACTGTGGACTTGATACAAACAATGTATATTTTACGTATGTATATATTTATATCTATATCTATAACATATATATACATACTTATATACATAATTTATAACAATCAGTGTTCCAGACTAATCTGTACCAGCTATGAAATGTACTCAAGGTGGAGTCAGTAAAATGTACTCAGGGAGGGGTCCAGTGAGATATAGACTTGATCCAGGCCTCCGCCCCCCCCTCCTTCACAACGTAGGTGCGCTGGGGTCCATTTTAAGAAAGGAAATTAGTCTTAACGTTAACTTTTTGATCTTAGACCGTTGGCAGAAACGTGGTAAAGTTACATGTTTCTCATGATATGCAATGTATGAAGGTCCGGTCTAGGAGAAATGAAGTTAAATGTTCAAAGCCTATATTTAAAAAGACTAAATTTGTATCTGATAAGCAGACCCCTTGCCACGTTGTCCGCCGTGAATGACAGCAATGTGTGTTGCTCAACAAATAGTGTTGATACATACGGTTGTAATTTCGTAAAGTCGATGCATCGTTGACCACAGTAACCATGATCGTTACCATCGTTACTCGGTGTTGAATGCCTGCGTGTGCGAACGGTCGGTGACATGTATGTTGCTGTATAGCGCATAATTTACTGTTTGTTTGCACTGTTTACTAGCTGTTGTATAATAATACATGTATGTTT
>NW_014578118.1:84851-93905 GCF_000485595.1 Priapulus caudatus
GCAGTAGCAGCACAGCAGCGCAGCAGATTGTGTGAAATGAAGTGTCTAAGGTTTGTCGGTGGTAGAGGTGGCAGTAGCAGGTGTAGGCCTAGTGTAATTACAACTGTGTTGAAGGCCGTCGTAGCTAAGGAAAACTGCCAAGATAGTGTTTTATCTTAGAGGAAGGTGTCGCCGCGTAACTCCCACTCTAAGGAAACCGAAAAAGTGCCCTTTAAGCCCGGCGCACATGTGAGTAATTTTACTCAAGTAAAATGATGCATGCGTCAAAATCTACGTGTGCGCCGGATTTCGATGCGAAGCTATATGTCAACCCGCCATGCATAACAGTCGACAAACTCAATATTCAAACATGTTATCGATAATGGAGTTTGTACTCGGTTGCGATCAAAATACTCAACGTGGTGCACGCAGCTGCAGATAGGATTTACTCTAACACTGGTACTCACAGCGCATGCGCTTTAAATAATTGTGGCCCAGTATTGGTGCGCACAGTCACATGATCTGCGATTACACCTCTTGAACCACCTCGAGTAAATTTTTACTCACGGTGATGCGCCCGAACGCTGAATAATATATTCGTTGAGTATTTGAGGGGAGCGCATGCATCATTTTACTCAGTAAATTATCACGTCGGTTGCGGCCAGCTTTATAGACATGTGGCGTTCTGTAGAGGCCTGTCGAGCAGGTATTGCAATCTAAGCAAGCGGCTCAAGCACACAGCTATAACTGTGGTCATTGGTGGCGCATCCTGAGAAACATACCAATATATCTCTGCCACCAGTATCGTTCACGGTGTCAGTCTTAGCCACTGAAAAAGATGCTAGCCTCACGAGGCCGCACCACGCCATCCCTGACCTGGGACGCAAGAGTCGTAGGTAGCGCCTAATTAGTTCAAGTTGGGAGCGGTGTTTATGGAGTCGATTTTGCTGCCAAACAGAATGCGCGAGATGATGTCGATACGTTTTAGTCTGTATCTCGGATTTGTCGGATGTATACGAGGAAACGATTTGCACGATGCTAGGCGAATATAACTGTGTAGTGTGTACAGATTTGAAATCAAGTTGGTTGAGTTTACTACTAGTATAATCACGTAGGATATTTAAGGCTAGCTAAAATGACGAATTTCCTTGTTTATTGAGTCAAAATCTTCCCTATTATTCTTCTTTCTGAAATTATATATAACTATATATAATATATATATACTTATATATATCATATAATTATACACTTTAGAATATATCATAATATAAAGGCTTATAATAATAACATTGTGTATCACGTTTCGAGCAATTATAAAAATGTGGAGCTTGATACAAACAATGTATATTTTTAGTATGTATATATTGGATAATCTATATATTATTATGTATATACATACTTTATATAATATATTTTATAAACAATCAGTGTTCCAGACTAATCTGTACACTATGAAAATGTACTCAAGTGGTAGTCAGTCAAAAATGTACTCAGGGAGGGCGTCAGATGAGATATAGACTTAGGATCCAGGGCTCCCCCCCCCCTCGTTCATCAAGTAGAGCTGCCTGGGGGCCCATTTAAAGCAAACGAATGTAGTCTTAACGTGATACTTTTTTGATACTTAGACGGTTCGCCGAAACGTGTAAAGTTACATAGTTTATGGATTACGCATGTATGAAGGTCCGGTCTAGGAGAAATGAAGTTAAATGTTCAAACTAATGTTTTAAAAAAGACCAATTTTGTTTCTGATAACAGACCCCTTGACACGTGTTCGACGTGCTGACCAGCAATGGGAGTTGGCTGTGCTCAACCAAATAGTGTTGTCAATCGGTTGTAAATTTCGCTAATCGGTCGATCGGTGGGACCCAAGTAACCGATGATCGTTCGGCCGTAACAAACTATCGGGTTTAACCTCCGGGCTCCGCTGGCTCTGAATGCCTGCGTGTTGCGAAAGTCTGCTGCAATGTATGTGCTCATGGTTTAGCAATATTTACATGTTTGTTTTGCACTGGTATACTGTGATGTATAATACTGTATGTTTTATAAGGGATACTATGGATAGTAGCGATTGATAATTCTCGAATTCTCATCACTTTTCAAGCTTTTATGTTCAAGTTTATACATATTTATTTCGATTTTTTTTTTTTTATGAAATTGATATGGTATGTTGATAACCACCCGCCCACTCCACCCCGCACCCCACCGACTCCCGCGCCCAGCGGCCCACCTCCAGCTCTCGACTCAAAGCCCCCCGCGCCCCCCCCAGTAGCTTGGTTTGAGCCACTGTTAACGATTGCATCGTACATCACTATCAACAATCCTTGGCAGGCTTCTTATCCATGGTGCGAAAATAACAGAGTCGATTTTTGAATTCCTTGTTCCTTGTCCTTGGAGTTGGATTCTTGCTTCCAGAAAGTTTAATTTCTACCCTGTTATCAATTGAAACTAGTGGCCAGGAATGAAAGAATTGCCATGGGAGTGGAGCGTCGTGGTCACAGCAGCGTAGAAATTTGGCATGTGACTAAGCTTTTCGTAGGTTCGTTGGACTCGGCAGTCAGTATATTAGCACTAAGTCAGGGTTACTTGGCCACGGTGGCGGCGTAGCCGGCACTCTACCGCCCGGCCACTAGCATATATTTATGATATAAAACGAATAACGACAAAAAGCATCTTGCGCTGAGCTATATGGCTGCTTTTTATTGCTCAGAATGCCAGGAAATTGAGTTTCTAGGGAGCTAATCAAAAGATCAAAGAATTTTCCGGGGGGCATGCCCCGGACCCCCTAGATTGGCTTCGACGCCTACGGCTTGCATCTTTCGACCTGGATGCCGCCGGCGCACTAAAAATCCTGGCCATACCTGATAGTGAGCTTTGCTTGGTTTTATTTTTAGTACGTTGTTTCGAACGCATTCGGGTTAATCGATAAATATGTTTTGTCTGACGACTAAAGGTGTCGTTTAGTGTCTAATATGTGTGCAGGTCAGTGTGTGTACGGTCGCTTGTATTCCTGGTGTGAAATGTTGGAGTTAAATTCCATGATGTAGACTACAGAGCCGGCAAAGACAAATCGCCATGGCAGCGCCTTCGTAAACTAGGATACACTGCCACAAATCTGATACTATTTTTAAGTGGGGCGGGAGCTCCAGGGAAATACAGCAAATGGCAAGCCATTGGCCGCATATGCATTTTGAAAGTAGTAAATGCTCACACAATCCGCGCACTATTTTTTTATCACTATTTTATCAAATTTTTCGTGATAATGGTCACGATTTCATTATCTTTGCAACTGGTATTACATAGGACAGGAGTAACGCCAGCTGTAAAATTATAGTAAAAAAGCGTAAGAAATTCTTACGCGTAATTGGCTTTTGCAGGCGTGGAATAGAGCCAGAGCGAAGAGCACCATTCTGTCGTTATTCGCGTTGTTGCGATAGATGAGGTTATATGGTGTTACTCTAACGTTGTGTTGTGGCCTAGTTGCTGTTGTTGTTGTTGTTGTTGTTGTCTGTTGTTGTTGTTTTGTTGTTTTTAGTTTGTTAGTTGTTGTTGGTCTGTAGTGTTGATTGTATAATATTTGTGCATGTGTGTGCGCTTGTGTGTAATATATATATGTGTGAACGTGTATATATTTATAATTATATAATAACTATATTAGTGCTGTAACATTAACCCGGTCTTGTTCGAACCGAGAAACGCGGTTTTTGCGCACATTCGGATATTCGAACCGTACGTCTCCGTTTTCGCTCGGTTTCGTTCACATTCTATTATATACGATATATACGCTTTTGAGATATGACGCGGCCTGCGATTGGCGGGGTCGTAAAACTCTCCGGCCAATCAGCGAGGCAGTGACACTGATAGACCACTTGAATTACATGCCACGCAGAGGTCAACGGCGGATCATTGTTTCTGAAAATGACCCTATTTGCTATTTTGGTACTTTTTACTGAAGTCAAATAGTTTGAATTACTGTACAAAGGTTTTGTGGAATTTGCCTAAACATTTGGCTTTGTATATAAAGGTTTGTGGTTCAAAGAATTTTAGTGACATTATTAATTTAATATTTATAAACCCCCACAGTTCTGATTATTATAAATTTGCAATTCTGTTTTGGTGTTATAAATTTGTAATTGATCGCAAATACTCCGAACCGATACGAATAACCGACGAAATGTGGAAAACGAGAAGACCGAACCGAACCGTGAAGTTGTGATTCGTTGCACCCGCTAATAATATCATACCGTAGGGTATGGCATACACTACTTGCCTCTGTACACCGAACAGGATACACGCCGGGTACCGCATACTAACACTATCATGCTCCATTCATGCGCGAGTATATATATGACTAAAGAAATAGCCTGGGTCGACGTATGCGCCGTGCGACAATCGCGCGGCCTGTGAGCTCTGCACACTCTGAGCGGCTTGCCAAACGCCAAGGTCTTACTTAGGGCACGCACCGAGTGGACAGCTATAGTAATATTTAGAACAACAAACTCTTCAGGTGGTTTGTTGTGGTGTGGAATGGTGACTTCACTGCACAGGCTGATGAGGTCAGAGCCCAACAGGCGCACTGCCGAGAGGCGATAGCATACGAAGAGGAAAACCACACGAGAGAGAGAAACCGCTAGCCTACAAAGATGAGAGGAGAGAGAGGAGACAAGAGAGAGGGATTAGATAGAAGAGAGAGAGACAGACAGAGAGAGAGAGAACGAAAAGAAGAGTGAGAGAGAGCTAGAGAGAGACAGCAGAGAGAGAGTACGAGAGAGAGACGAGAACGAGAGTATATTCCTGACTGTCTCTTCAATGTCAGTGTTCATGTTGGGTTAAATCTACGGATCACATTAGCCAACCAGCTATAATATATAGTCAGAATAGAACCGGATAAATTAGATAGCTGGATAGACGATTAGACAGATAGTAGAATAGATAGATAGACAAACAGAAGAGTAGAACAGTGCCTAATATAGATAAGTAGATAGACAGACAGATAGATTAGACAGGACAGACACGAATGGTGAATTCAGGATGGACAGACAGACAGAAGATAGATAAATTGATAGATAGTAATTAGTACATAGATAGCAGAGCTAGTCACTGGTCTCTCCCACGCAAGGAGCACAATACTTTTACATTTACGTGTTTTTTCTCGAGTAACGCTAAGTGTAAACCGGTGCGGCGCGAGGTGGGCCCTGCGTGTCTGGCTGCAGGCGGCAAGTGTCCTCCGGAGGAAGACAATGGGTAACTGTTTTTTCGCAGATTACAAAGGATCGACGGGAAACAAAACGCTGAGATAGTAAAGATGCCCCCCCCCGACAGTTGTTGTTGTCTTGTCGCGTAGTGATTTGTGGTGCGTGGAACGGGGAACGGGTTCTTTGCGCCCCCGGTGTCTACCGTCGCAGTTCATCTACGTAGAGAGAAGCGCCGACCATATCTCGTTGCCCAAATTTGCCGGCCCCAGTCACGAGAACCCTAGACACGAGATTAGTTGTTTATATAGTCGCTTCGGTGTCTCATAGCAAGGCTAGCGTTTTTACTGACGGTTTAGATTAATGGGTGCCTAGAGCACGATGCCGCGGCGCGTCTGACGCGCGCAAAGACCGCACCACACTGCCAATATCTCGTTCCTCTGACGTTGATTATGAGTGTTATGTCGCTTTGGGTGCCACGCGTTATAAAAAAGTGGCACACACGCTGTAGTACATGTTATGACCTCTCTCATTTACATTGTAGCCTAGAGAAGTCACAGTGATTGAGTGAGCACTCTAGACTTGCTAGCTAAAGCCCGCGCACACTCTGATTGTGAGTAATTTTTATTCGAGTAAAATGAATGATGGCGCTATATATACATGCTCACGGCGATATATTTTTTTAGAGAGATCGTCCTGACGCCGCAAAACGTGAGTAAATTACTCAAGGTGTAAGTTGGTATGTAGATCGAGCAGTGTACCTGGGCAGCAGAGCATGAGAAAAAAGAGAAAAAATTATAATACATAGTGTATATATGCTCGATTGGATTCTGACATGTGATTTAAACGCTGATGCGCTAGTGTAGAACAGGCGATGTCAGCTATAAGAGTCTTTTATGCCAGCTAGCTGCGCCACACGTTAGAGTTACTCTTTGATGCACGCAGTCAAAAGAATATATAAGTCAAACATGATATTGATATCCTCGAGGACTCTCTTGATGCCATACGCTCACTCAATGAACTCTACGAAAATCGCCGCCACAGTGGAGATCTTTGACGCATGACCATCATTTTACTTGAGTAAAAGTTATCAGCGGTGTGCCGCCGGGCTTCAGTATGACTATTGATGTTATTGGCTAGGGTAGTGATTAATTTTGCTTGAGTCTCCAGGATTTATCAACCTGTGTAGTAGGGAGGCCGGTTTATGTGGTATTCTGCACGAAGTGATCGGTTCTCGATCGCAGGATTTCTTCTCAGGGAAATGTAGACAAAGGGGTAAATTGGCCAGTTGAAAAAAAAGGTGCATGAATGAGATTCACGTCAGAGTGCCGTAGGCATGCAGGCAAACGCTGCAGGTGGACGCGGAGGCGAGGAGCGAGGAGAAAGTCGGAGCAGAAGGGGGGGCTTGTCTGTGAGAGTGTCACAGGCCAGCAAATTGTTACAAAAATTGTTGAGGTTGTCGCCTGTAGAATGCGTAGTTCTCGAGGCCTCCTGTGAAAATCATTCTCCACAACGGGATCGGTTAATATGATCACCAGTATGGCGTGAGTTCGGCACGACACCTCTGCATCGAATAGGGATACAAGCAAGAAACCATGGAAAGTAAAAAACTTTATTTTTTCGCGCGCGCTTACTTATATTCTATTTTTCCGCTAAGCTTCGGTGTTAGCTTATAGATAATTGCTACACTCTATATTCTTGGTTGCATTTGAATTGATATGCAATTTCCAGGAACGCGAAGCGCTCTCTCTTTGGCATTTCGGGGGCTAATACTCGCCTCTGACGCCCCGTGTATTTTTCGTTCACTATAGTGAAGAAACTTCTAGGACGGACGTTTATGTATCCAATGTTGCGACCCTTCGCTCTCAGACGGTGACATGAGAACGTTGCGCGCTCTGCGGTGAGGTTGACCGTTGAGATACGAGAATAAATTAGAAATATCCTCAGCATTTTATCCCTCCGTACGCCTGTACGATAATGCAACTCTCTGTCGACTATGTTATTAAGAACAAACAGCTTCATCTCTGGCTCGACGTGCGATCCTCTCATCTCCTGCTGCTACTGCTGCTGGTGTTACTGCTACTGCTGCTGCTGCTGCTACTACTGCCACTACTACTGCTGCTGCTGCTACTACCGCTGCTGCTACTGCTGCTGCTGCTACTGCTGCTGCTGCTACTGCTACTGCTACTTGTGCTGTTGTCGCTACTAATACTGTTGCTGCTGCTACTGCTGCTACAACTACCACCACCACTACTGCTATTATCCCTCCGCCAACAAAAACTGCCACAACGCTACTGCTAGTACTGCTGCTGCTACATCCATACCGACTGATGCTCATACTGGTGGTAAAAGCAAGAAACATCATCAACTAGATGGAATTTCTCGATCACAAATTGAGCCATTCTCTCTTCGCCTCAATGATATAAATTCGCTTCCCTGTTGCTCGCAGAACAAAAAAGCACGGCTAGTTGTGCTCGCTAAATTTTTTAGGCAACATTCTAGTGTTTATCACACTAACTATTTATATTGTTCTTTTCGTTGCATCCAAATGTGCACGTCAGCCATTGCAATACAATTATTTCTGTTTCAGCTAATTGCACATTGTGCAAGAAGACGAAATTTTCGCGGCGACGTAATTAGATTTTTTTTTTTTCAATTTTACTCGATGAAATGGTTAAACATTATATGTTATTATTACGACTGCATGACTGTATCCTATCAAGAGCGTATAAAGAAGGAGCGCGTACAACGGTGAAATGCTGAAACCATGTTGCAGTATTAGTCGAATTAAGAAACTTTGCCCGTTTTATTTTGACGATTCTTTGCGGTATTATTGATCAGATGTCCTACCTTGCTAATATAAAACAAACCGCTTGTCCCTACGATGCTCCTACGCTGAGATAATGAACGGTGAAAATCTGGTATTTTTGCCGAAAACCGACTCGAGATCACTGTTTACTGCGACCCTCTCTCGCTTTGTGTGTTGCTTCCGGTCGCCGCTGTGTCGCGCCATGGTAGCACCGAGCCACCGACTCATTACGTCAGTACTACAGAGTTTACTACATCCAGCGTGAGGTGGGCACAGGTGGGGGTCATCAGTCTCATCACTATGGCAAGCCAATCAATAACAGACGCCATTCATTCCATTTGTCAATCATTGACGGAAACACGCGAGATTTCCCGAAGTTATCACAAAGCGAGAGGCAGGACTTCGCAGTCAGCAGGTATTGCGAGTCAGTTTTCGGCGAAAATACCAGATTTTCACCGCTCATTATCTCAGCGTAGGGGCATCGTAGGTCCTGACATGCGGTTTGTTTTATATTAACAAGGTAGGACAGCTGATCAATAATACTGCAAAGAATCGTCAAAATAAAACGGGCAAAGTTTCTTAATTCGACTAATACTGCAACAAGGTTTCAGCATTTCAACGTTGTACGCTCTCCTTCTTTATATGCTCTTGATCCTATGTGCCATAATGGAAATAATAGATTCAAGAAACCAGTGCTACAGTTCGATTGGAGCGTAAACTGTATGCCTAAAAGAACAGTTCATTCCTCATTGCCAATCGTTCATCGTTATATCCAGGAAGAGTTACCCTTGGTAGTTATCTAACATCTTGAATTTAGAAATGATTGTAATAGAATGTATATATATGTAAATAATTACCCGAACAAAACAAATTTTTTTCCCCTTTTTTTTCTCCAACAAATTTGCGAAATGAATTGTGGTCAGCGCATATACCCAGGGTTCTCCCTACGCGCGCGCCCCGTTTGGGAAAACTCCCCCCTGTTTCAATCGTTGCGCCCCGATTAAATTCCACCACAATAAAAGTTTGAGAGCGAGGGAATAGATCGTCAAGAATTCCCATTCGACCAGGACACACGAC
>NW_014578118.1:93930-97803 GCF_000485595.1 Priapulus caudatus
CCCTAGTTTCCCCTTCCTTCCCCCCCTCCCCTCCCCCCTGTTTCAATTTCATCCTGGGGAGAACCCTGATACCATATCCATGAACCACAAACTGCCCCCCGTATTTTCCGTCAGTATCGATCGCGGTCTCCCCCAAACTCTTCAAAGAATCTACGTCTAGTCTGCGCGGCGACTCGGCAGTTCCCGGGCACTCGGGCGCCCGACATTTCGCCTGTCGAATCAGCGATGGCGCCCGCCCCGCCCACTTCGCACGACGACTCGAAATCGCGGCGGCGCCACAGTTTCGTCCGTCGCTCAGCGTGGGTAACCCAGAAAAAAGTTTGGCACGCAAACAACAGAACACGCAAGAAAACAAACGAGTGCCCATGTTGCGAGTGCAATTGTTATGATCTGCAAGAGGAGATCAGTGACGCAGATGTCTGAGACACACTAGGTTAAGTTTGTAAGTGTGCACGCGCACGAAAATTAACCGATTCGCGTGATAAGTGCAACGACGCAGACGACTTAGAAACGTAAATTTATATCATTCTGCATTTAATATTGAGTTACCGCTGTTGAGAAGTCACAACACTATCGCTGAACAAAGTTGCACTCGAAATTCGGCTCGACAACACACGGGTCAACGTTCGACCATGATCTTGGATGCAGGCATTCACAGCAAGCACGCCATTCACCAAGCATAATTTACGTTCTTTACCGATGAGTCAGGCACAAGGGTTCAGCTGCAAAACAAGTTACAAGGTTCCTGTCGCAGGGGGGATGACAGTAAATAGGTAGGTGGTAGGGAACGAAAATAACAACATGAGTGGCATCACTGCACACTTCTTTGACATACTGATAACGTCAGCGACTGCGTTTGACTTACAACGTGGACGAAGAATAACCAGATCAGATTGAAAACAGGATCGTACGTTGAAATCTGATTAACGACCCCTTGACCTCAGACAGGGGCGATACAAGCACTTATAAATACTTGGCCGGGTATATTCTTTCCCCGTGGTGAGACGAACGCGTTAGGAAAAGACTTATTTCGATTTTCCACTATTTGTTTACTCGATTACAAAATAAACAATGACATCCTTACCCGATTATTGAACGGTTGCTTCGAATGGTTAATATAGCTTTCGGAAAATGGCGACCACACCTAACCAAAGCGCAGGATACCGGCGCATGACGTCAAACACACCCTTTGTGTTTGCATAATGAACTAGAGGGCGCGCACATCAAACATGTCTGCGCCCATGCTTTCGTTATGTTTAACGCTCGAGCTGGTGGATTTTTGACAATGTAGGTGTGATGATGCGTTTATAACATGCTGGTAGTGTTTTTTATTAGACTATAGAGACTGCAAATGCGTTTTAGTTCTATTATCTTTACAATACTACTACTAGTAGTATTACTGAATACTGTTACTGACATAGTCTGATAGTGATATTAGTCATACTGACTCTAAGACTAATGTAATCAGGAGTAAGATAATATAGATAGTAATGATACTGTTAGTGTCACACACTTGCAGTTGTAACTTGTATATCTATGCTTACAGTTACAGTGACAGTGCACTGTTTAAATGAATGAGACATTATCCTTACATATTTGTTATTGTGATTAATATTTTATATCGTGACAGTACATTATTTGGCTTAACTATGCGCGAGCCGTAAATATTTCATTATTTGCGCAAGTTACCCACTGGAGGGCCACTCCACTCCTACCCAGACGAAACTTTACATTACAATCTAATTTAATTACTACAGATATGCGATCATCGCCTCCGTTGAACGTCGATGCGTGGCCTCTTGCGACTGACCGCGCCGCTGCCACGTTTCCTCCTGCGTCCGACCCGCGCGACCCCACTCACCCGCTGCGCTTCCAAGTCGAACGCGTCTCGACCAAAGATGGCGTCCGGTGGTGACGATGGGGAGGGGAAGCGGCCCCAGTTCGGCGGGCGTCTGCTCACGGATCCGCGTAACGTGTTCGAACACAACGCGTGGGACAACGTCGTCTGGGACGAGGAGCAGGAGGAGGCGGCAAGACTGCAGGTAGGGGGCGCCGCCGTACTGACGGGCGGAATGACGCCCAGGGGGTTCTCGCGTAGTTGTAGGTGGCGCTACTGTCTGGATAGGAGGAATGGCGTCAGGGTCTTCGTGCGGTTGTAGGTGGCGCTTTTTTGCATTTAAGATAACAGGACATGAGGGGATGCACATCTATGTATTTATCAAGCCATCCATTTATCTATCCATCAACCTACCAATCTACTTACCTGCCCACCCAACCTTTCACCTACTTACCTATCTACCTATCTATCTCTCTCTCTCCCTACCTATCTACCTACCCACCTACCTCTATCCATCTATCTATCTCTCTCTCTCTCTCTCCCTACCTATCTACCTACCCACCTACCTCTATCCATCTATCTATCTATCTGCTGTGTGTTCACAGGTGGAGCGTAACTCGCGTGTGTCCATCTCTGAGGAGAAGATAGAGGAGTATGAGCGACGCGCCGCACACTACTGGGACGCCTTCTACACCGTACACAGCAACCGATTCTTCAAGGACCGTCACTGGCTCTTCACCGAGTTCCCCGAGCTCGCACAAGGTGGCGCCACCGCTGGTGCGGCCGCCGGCGGCGGTGCAGTTGATAGCGGCGCCACTACTGCTTCTTCTGGCGATGGTCGTGGTGCCACTGGTACCACGCCTGATCGTGGCATAACCGCTGCCGAGGCTAAAGATAGTGCCACTGCTACTACGTCTGATGGTGTCACCACTGCTGATTCCAGTGGTTGTGCCACTGGTACCGCGTCTAAAGGTGGCGCCGCGACTGACGGCGGTGCCGCCGCTGATGCATCCGACAGTGGCGCCACCACTGCTGCGCCAGAAGGAAGCGCCGCCACTGCCGCAGCATCCTCGCCGCTCCCCGACGACGGTCGCCGCGACGGCGACGACAACGACGACTATCCCGGTTGCCGAGCGACGCGTCGCATCCTCGAGGTGGGCTGCGGCGCGGGCAACACCGTCTTCCCGATCCTGCGCGCGGACGCCGACCCCGCGCTCTTCGTCTACGCATGCGACTTCTCGGCCGCCGCCGTCTCGCTCGTGCGCGCGCACGCCGACTACGGCGCCGCCACCGGGGGGCGCTGCCATGCGTTCGTCGTCGACGTTGCCGCCGGCGACGACCCGACGTTCCCGTTCCCGGACGCTTCGCTCGACGTCGTCGCGTGCGTGTTCGTTCTTTCGGCGATCGACCCGCAGAGGGCGCCGGCCGCGGTGGCGCGCCTCGCTCGCCTGCTGCGCCCTGGCGGCCGCCTGCTCGTGCGCGACTACGGTCGCTACGACATGGCGCAACTTCGCTTCCCACCAGGGCGGCGCATCGCCGACAACTTTTACGCGCGCGGCGACGGCACGCGGTGTTATTTTTTTCGCCGGACGATATGAAGGCGCTACTAGGCGGGGCGGGGCTCGTCGAGGAAAGCTGCCACGTCGACCGCCGCCTGCAGGTCAACAGAGGCCGCCGCCTGAAGATGTACCGCGTGTGGATACAGTGCAAGTATCGGAAGCTGTGACGGAAGAGGGGGAGAGAGGGAGGCGGAGGGTGAAGAGGTAGGGGCAGAGAGAGGGAGAGGTGGGGAGAGGAAGAGAGAGGAGGTAGGGGGAGAGAGAGGGAGAGGAAGAGAGAGAGGAGGAGGTAGGGGGAGAGAGAGGAGAGGAAGAGAGAGGAGGTAGAGGAAGAGAGAGAGGGAGAGGTTGGGTGAGGGAGGGAGAGAGGTGATAACAGAGAGAGAGAGAAAGAGGGAGGGAGGGGGAAATACAGAGAAAGACGGAGAACGGGGAAGTGATGTTACCAGAAGAAGAAGAGGTTAATAAGAGAATATT
>NW_014578118.1:97892-100632 GCF_000485595.1 Priapulus caudatus
GCTGCCATGCGTTCGTCGTCGACGTCGCCGCCGGCGACGACCCGACGTTCCCGTTCCCGGACGCTTCGCTTGACGTCGTCGCGTGCGTGTTCGTTCTTTCGGCGATCGACCCGCAGAGGGCGCCGGCCGCGGTGGCGCGCCTCGCTCGCCTGCTGCGCCCTGGCGGCCGCCTGCTCGTGCGCGACTACGGTCGCTACGACATGGCGCAACTTCGCTTCCCACCAGGGCGGCGCATCGCCGACAACTTTTACGCGCGCGGCGACGGCACGCGGTGTTATTTTTTCTCGCCGGACGATATGAAGGCGCTACTAGGCGGGGCGGGGCTCGTCGAGGAAAGCTGCCACGTCGACCGCCGCCTGCAGGTCAACAGGGGGCGCCGCCTGAAGATGTACCGCGTGTGGATACAGTGCAAGTATCGGAAGCTGTGACGGAAGAGGGGGAGAGAGGGAGGCGGAGGGTGAAGAGGTAGGGGCAGAGAGAGGGAGAGGTGGGGAGAGGAAGAGAGAGGAGGTAGGGGGAGAGAGAGGGAGAGGAAGAGAGAGAGGTAGAGGTGGGGTGAGAGAGAGGGAGAGGAAGAGAGAGGAGGTAGGGGGAGAGAGAGGGAGAGGAAGAGAGAGGAGGTAGGGGGAGAGAGAGGGAGAGGAAGAGAGAGGAGGTAGGGGGGAGAGAGAGGGAGAGGTTGGATGAGGGAGGGAGAGAGGTGATAACAGAGAGCGAGAGAAAGAGGGAGGGAGGGGGAAATACAGAGAAAGACGGAGAACGGGGAAGTGATGTTACCAGAAGAAGAAGAGGTTAATAAGAGAATATTAGGAAATATTGCAAGGAGACAAAAAAACATTAGTTTCTGAGAGAGAAACATCGCAGACAGATGAAAGGCGAGGAGGAAAAGACAAAATAGAGAGAATGGCTAGCTTAGGAGAGGGTAGAGGATATAAGAAAGGATAGAAGAAGGAGAGGTTAGCATAATCCTGTCATGTATTCTGTATTATGTGTTACGTGATCATGAATGAGAAAATAAATATCGAATCCGCAGACCGATCAGTTTCTAGCATTTCAGCTTTATTTTTCGGTGATGGTAAAATTTTACAAATACAATACTGCGCTTAATACAAGTGCTCAAAATACGGATTTACATAATATATGAGTAATGGTGCAGTAAATACGGAGGTACTTGCATATAGTTTAATACATACTGTCGGTATTCGAATGCAAGTCAAATCCCGGTGGATATCATATAGATAAACAGAAAGCGAGAATACCTAGAACGAGTGAGAGAGACGGAGAGAGAGAGAGAGACAGCGAGAGAAAGAGACAGAGAGACAGACAGACAAGACAAAGAGAGAGAGGGAGAAAGAGAGATATAGAGAGAGAAACAGAGAGACAGAGAGAGAGAAACAGAGAGAAACAGAGAGAGAGAAACGGAGAGACAGAGAGAGAGAAACAGAGAGACAGAGATACAGAGAGTGTGAAACAGAGAGAGAGAAACATAGAGAGCGAGAGAGAGATACAGAGAGAAAAATAATGGCTACTGACACAGAGGCAAGCGGAAGCTATATATCGCCGCGCGTAGAAACGCACGCGGCGACGCCAGGAGAGCGATACGGAGCAGCTAACGCGACACGAGCAAACTGACCGCGGCGCCCCCTACGCTTGCGCGCGGAGACACACCAGGGGGCGACACCATCGGCGGATCCGTCGTCGCACTGCGATCTCAAGCGATGCGCGCGGACGACGCGGTCGCTAATTAGTCGATCTCTTAATTAACGATCAGTTAATTAGAAGGGCCGGCCTCGAATTTCGGCGGCCGCGCGACGCCCGTATAAGGGCGCGTCGCCGGCGACCTCTGCTGTTGTCGGCCCGAAACGACTCCGGAAAGCGACGCGGTGCGCTTACGCCGTTCTCCCACTGACACGATGACCGGGGTCACGCAGAGGTCATGGAGGGGTCGCCCGGCGGTCATCGAGAGGTCACGGAGGGGTCGCTGCCCGCCACGCTCGCGTCTGCGCGGTTCTATTCGTAATTCTAGTCTATGGGTTTTGAGAGCACTGTCCAAATTTTCGCCGTCGACCGTGTCCGCAGTCCGTCCGGCCGCCATTTCTCGCCACCGCCGCGCGGGACTCGAACCCGGGTCCCTACGGAAATCGCCCACCGGGGCAGTCAACAGGATTCGAACCCGGGTCCCTACGGAAATCGCCCACCGGGGCAGTCAACAGGATTCGAACCCGGGTCCCTACAAAAATCGCCTGTTGGGGCAGTCAACAGGATTCAAACTGACACCTAACAGTGTGAAACCACTGGCGCGTGCTAAATCTGCGAAAGATGTTCGCCTGACAGAGACAACACTACTCGCATCTGCTGTTCACTTTAGCTTCTCCTTTAATTATTATTATTCCTTAATTAATTATTTATTAATTCCTGATTATTAATTCCTTAATTCCTTATTTCTTTATTAATTTCTTATTATTAATTCCTTAATTAATTATTATTCCTTATTAGATTCACCCGCGTCTTATCATTCGATCTACCTCTTCGCATTCGTATCTAATTCACCTGTGTGTAAACAACGTTTGATCTACCTCGGCATTTGTATTCCAATTCACCCGGCAATCTATCAATAATCGTATATATAATGTACGATCGATCTTCGAAGCAACGATTCCAAAAAGAATTTCGCTCCGAGAAAAAAATTGACCGTTCACATGTTTTCCCCGACTCTTCCTCCGACTACTTTCATACTTTC
>NW_014578118.1:100968-106905 GCF_000485595.1 Priapulus caudatus
AAGATGGCGCCACCGGCATAGAAGATCTTTTGTAAGAAGATCTTCCTTAAAAAATCCTCCATAACAAGATCTGTAGGAAGATCTTCCTTAGAAAATCCTCTGTAGGAAGATCTTCCTTAAAAGATTCTTTGTAAGAAGATCTGTAAAAAGATCCGCTGTAAGAAGATCTTCCTTAAAAAATCCTCCATAACAAGATCTGTAGGAAGATCTTCCTTAGAAAATCCTCTGTAGGAAGATCTTCCTTAAAAGATTCTTTGTAAGATCTGTAAAAAGATCCGCTGTAAGAAGATCCTTCTTAGATCCTCCGTAACAAGATCTGTAAGAAGATCTTCCTTAGAAAATCCTCTGTAGGAAGATCTTCCTTAAAAGATTCTTTGTAAAAAGTTCCGCTGTAAGAAGATCCTTCTTAGAAGATCTTTTGTAAGAAGTTCCTCTGTAGGAAGATCTTCCTTAAAAGATCCTCTGTAAGAAGATCCTTTGTAAGAAGATCCTCCGTAACAAGATCTGTAAGAAGATCTTCCTTAGAAGATCCTCTGTAGGAAGATCTTCCTTAAAAGTTCCTCTGTAGGAAGATCTTCCTTAAAAGATCCTCTGTAAGAAGGTTCTTCCGTTCCGGCGACGCCGCGACGGGGGAAGTCGTCCGCTCGACGGAACGCGGAAAAAAATTCCGTTTCCCCGGAAAACAAATCATTTTTTCTTTCTACGCTGATTAAAAATGTGGAACAGAGTAAAACTAGAGTGCGAGACTGGCCAGTGGAGGGCTACGTAAGTCCCTGGCTAATATATAATATATGTGTCTATATGTATATATATATATATATATTATGTATGTATATATATACATAAGTCGTGTGTATATACGTATAAGCTACCGACGAAATCGTCAATAAGACGTTTAAAATCGTAAACGAAACACTTAATCAACGAACGAATGAATATAATACGAATCAAAAAAGTCAGCATTAGTAGTTTAAGAAATCTGTACATTTCAATATGGGTACATATGGGTCTTATGCACAAAAATACAACTTTCCCTCGAATTCTCCGCGGGTACCCTGAGCGTCAGAGTCTCTGCGCGCTGCCGGTGGGCGGGGACGAGAGGCTCTGACGCTCAGAGGGTGCGAGCCTTACATAATTAACTATATGCTTGTATCTTCAGCACACACACACACACACACACACACACACACACGCACACGCACACACACACGCACGTGTACACGCACGCACACAAGCACGCGCGCACAGGCAGAAATATTGTTGTGAACGCACGTACGTATGTGCACGCGCGCGTTAACATTTTTACAATCGAAATCGCTTAGCTGGATCGTGAAGTGTGGAAAAATGGTAAGGGCGTGTGGCGTGGGCGGGGGGCCCAGGTGCAAAAAACCCCCGAAACTCATTCAGTGGGGGGGGGACCATTCCTATATGTTCGGATACATGCTCATGCGTGACCCATCCCCCCTGCAGAGCAACAGTGGCTCCATCTTACGGCGAGAGGGAGTAAAAAATGCGAGAAAAAAACTACGACTACAAAAATAGGAATATTTTCACGAGAGAAGCAGCTACACGTGCAGGTGCCATAGTGTGGCTTCGCTGTCTTGTGTGTATTTGAGGTGGCCTAGTGTGGTTTGTGTCTATCGTGCACTGCTGTGTAAAACGCTCGATAGAAGAGAGAACGTGCAATAGATCAGGAGAGAGGGGGACAGGTAAAGATGGGCAGAAAGAGAGGGAGAGAGAGAGACAGAGGGAGAGAGAGAGAGACAGAGGGAGAGAGAGAGAGAGACAGAGGGAGAGAGAGAGAGAGACAGAGAGAGAGAGAGAGAGATGGAGAGGGAGAGAGAGAGAAGGAGAGATAGAGAGGGACAGCATCAGGGAGGGGGGAGAGAGAGACAGAGAGAGAGAGGAGAAAGACAGAGATTGAAAGAAAGAGAAAGGAGAGAATGAGAGGGACAGCAAGAGAGAGGGAGAGAGAATCGTGTATGCAATAAAGTCTTCGTATACATAATGAAATAAAAATAACCGTATAATGAATATAACATCAGTAGCTGCGGAAAATATATAAAATATAGATAAAATATTCAACAGGCGGCATCCGCGCACACACACACACACACGTACACACATACACACGTACACACACGTGCATATACTGACACACACACACACACACACGTATATGCGCATATATGATAATATGATAATATATTACTTGTGGCTCGAGATACTGGGATATATAATATATAAATGAAACCACGGCAACCGCGAGGCCACGGCGAGGTGGGGTGAGCGTGCTCGCCAGGAGGCGCTGCGTGCGATCGCGAGGCATTCCGTTGCCATGGTTATTCCTGCATAGCCGTTTCTTTGGTAGCCGAGTAGGTAGGTGTTGTGTGCAATGCGTATGCAGTAGGTGAAGACAGCCAATTGGCTAGCTGTATCTATTACCTATGGCGGGAGGAGGGGGTAGCCAATAGCTAGGAGTGGCTAATCAAAAAGCGTAACCAACAGAGAAGAATAGCCGATAGCTACTCGTAGCCAATGCCTAACTGCATTCCTTAGCTGGGGGGGGGGGGAGCTGATAGCTAGGGGTGGCCGATAATTGTAGGTGGCCAAAGTCTGGCTGCATCTATATATATAGCGAATAGTTAGGGTTAGCCAATAGCTAGGTGTAGCTAATATGTATGTGTATACAACAACTGGAAGGGGTAGTCAAAAGGTATGGGTAGCCAATAGCTAGGCATATACACCCGACAGGGATAGTTAAAAGCTGGGAGGGATAGTTAACAACTGAAAGGGATAGCTAATGGTTATGGGTAGCCAATAGCTAGGTGTATACAACAGACAGGTAAAGTTAACAACTGGAACGGGTAGCTAAAGATTATGGGTAGCCGATAGCTAGGCATATGTAGCCGCCTGGGATAGTTGACAACTGGAAGGGGTAGCTAAACATTATGGGTAGCCGGTAGCTAGGCATGCACAACCACCAGGGATGGTTAACAACTGGAACAGGTAGCTGAAGATTATGGGTAGCCGATAGCTAGGCCGGACACGGTAAGAGATTAGGGAACTGGAATGACCGTGTGGGTCGACGCGGGACGAGCCGTGTTTCGTTTTCCCACCACAACCCGACCGACCGACGCGCACACGCACGCACGCACGCACGCACACGCACGCACGCACGCATGCTGTACAAACGCACGCGCACGCACGCATGCAGCGCACGCATGCATGCACGCACGCGTGGGGGGTACGCTCCACAGACACAACGGCGGGCAGGGGAGGAGTAACGCAACAGCAAACAAGCTCGCTCGCTCTCGCGCGCGCGCGAAATTCACGAGGTCGGCGAGGGGTCAAGCAGCGACCCTCAACCTTTGACCTTCAACCTTTGACAGTCTGGTCGTCGCGGCGGCCGTCTTCTGCCTCCGTCGGCGGGGTCTCCATGGCGACGCAGCATCCTCCGAAGGACGAGGAATCATGTGGTGAGCTTCGACGGGCTGTTGTTGCTGCTGGCGGTGCTGTTCATGGCAAGTTTCTGCATGCGCCGTATGACTGCCGTCGCATTGTATGCTTGCTGCAATACATGATGAGAGAGTGAGAGAGGGGGAGAGAGAGAGAGAGGGGGAGAGAGAGAGAGAGAGAGAGAGANATTTATTTATCGATGTGTTTATTTATTCGTGAGCCGTATACGCTCGCTCTCTTACCTTCCACTTGGTTTTCGCAAAGTTCTTCTTCAGTTGTGCGCTCACAGAATCATGAATGTCCTTCTCCAGAGCAGCGCCACCTGAGATCCTGTTCGCAGAAACGCAGACGATCAACAAGAGAGCATGTCTCCGCGCGGTTATGGCTCGCGGAACGATTGTGTTTATATTTTATTTAGTAAATTCATCTTTAATTATTTTGTTTTATTTTATTTTATTTTTTAGATATTTACATTTATAACGGATGCGTGCGTGCGTGCGTGCGTGCCTGCGAATGTGGTTTTTTTTTAATTAAAATTTTTTTTTAAATTATATTATATTTTTTTTATTTTTTATATATTTATATTTATAACGGATGCGTGCGTGCGTGCGTGCATGCGTGCGTGCGTGCGCGGCTCACCACGGGTGCTGTATAGCCTGCTTGCACGTGTAGCGTATCGCCGTGTCCAGGCACATCAGGTGTCGTATGAAGTCCTTCGCCGACTCGGAGATCTCGTCCCAGTAGGGGGCGTCGAACTCGTACTCGCCGCGCAGTATCTGCGCGAACAGGTTTGCGTCGTCCTCGTCGTAGAACGGAGGATAGCCGCACAGCCTGCAACGATATAGAGGGCGCTAGCATCGTGTTAAGGCCCAGTAGGGGGCGTCGAACTCGTACTCGCCGCGCAGTATCTGCGCGAACAGGTTTGCGTCGACCTCTTCATAAAACGGAGGATAGCCGCACAGCCTGCAACGATATAGAGGGCGCTAGCATCACGTCAAGGCCCGGCAGGGGGCAGGGGGTGCTGCTGAACTGACCAAAGCTGCAACTAGAGGGCGCTATCATCAAAAGTTTGACGACGGCCGGGGATGCTGCTGAGCTAATGGAAGCTGCAACCAGAGGGCGCTAGTGTCGAGTTTAACAACAGCAGGGGGCGCCGGCGGCGACGGGCGTACTTACAGGATGTAGGCGATGACACCTATGGACCAGACGTCAACGGCTTTCCCATACGGCTTCTGCGCTAGAACCTCCGGAGCTGCAACGAACAACAAGAAGAAGGTCAGAACAACGGAGAAGGTCAGAACAACGAAGAAGGTCAGAACAAAGGAGAAGGTCAGAACAAAGGAGAAGGTCAGAACAATGGGGAAGGTCAGAACAATGGGGAAGGTCAGAACAATGGGGAATGTCAGAACAAGTGGCAGTGTAGTAGGAAGGCAGAGAAAGCCAGAGAGACATAGAGATAGATAGCTAGATAGACAGGGGAGAGANAGAGAGAGAGTGAGAGAGAGTGAGAGAGAGAGAGAGAGAGAGAGAGAGATGGAAAGAGTGTATGCAGACGTAGACACTTGTACACACAGACATATACGTTTACCTATATTTATGTATGAAATTATTCATTCATTCGTAAGCCGTATGCACCTTCCACTTCATTTATTTATTTATTTATTTATTTATTTACTTACTCTTGAGTCGCATATGCTTACGTTCACCTCTTTTATTTATTTATTTATTTATTTATTTATTTACTTACTCTTGAGTCGTATATGCTTACGTTCCCCTCTTTTATTCNTGCGCCTTCCACTTCACTTATTTATTTATTTATTTATTTACTTACTCTTGAGTCGTATATGCTTACGTTCCCCTCTTTTATTCATTTATTTTTAGAGAGAGAGAGAGAGAGAGAGAGAGAGAGAGTGAGAGAGAGTGAGAGTGAGAGAGAGTGAGAGAGAGAGAGAAGGAGAGAGAGAGAGAGAGAGAGAGAGAGAGAGAGAGAGAGAGAGAGAGAGAGAGANCAGCCTTCACTGCGGTCAACATCGTCATCATCATCATCACGGTCCTCGCCGTAGTTACCATCGTCATCGTCATCATCACGGTCCTCGCCGTGGTTACCATCGTCATCGTCATCATCACGGTCCTCGCCGCGGTCATCGTCATCCTCACAGCCTTCACTGCGGTCAACATCGTCATCATCATCATCACGGTCCTCGCCGTAGTTACCATCGTCATCGTCATCATCACGGTCCTCGCCGTGGTTACCATCGTCATCATCACGATCCTCGCCGTGGTTACCATCGTCATCATCACGGTCCTCGCCGTGGTTACCATCGTCATCGTCATCATCACGGTCCTCGCCGTGGTTACCATCGTCATCGTCATCATCGCGGTCCTCGCCGTGGTTACCATCGTCATAGTCATCATCACGGTCCTCGCCGTGGTTACCATCGTCATCGTCATCATCGCGGTCCTCGCCGTGGTTACCAT
>NW_014578118.1:107219-108871 GCF_000485595.1 Priapulus caudatus
GCTGCCCTCTCTCCTCTCGTCTCTCTCTCTCTAATTTCTCTTTGCTCCTCTGTGTCTGTCTCTCTCGTCTCTCCTCGTTTCTCTCTCTCTCTGTCTCGTCTCTTCTCTCATCTCATCTCTCTCTTTGTCTCGTCTCTCTCTCTCTCTGCTTCTCTCTCTTCTCTCTCTCTCTCTCTCTATATATATATATATATAATATTAGTAGTAGTATACCTACCATTAGTATCAACGTAGCTGTTAGCGTATATAACGAACGTATACACTCTACAACTAAGAGCGATACTATACGGCCAGGCTGGTCGCCAATCTATCGTTGACATAAAGCAGAAGCGTTCCTAATGTTGTTTCGAGTCGCCCGTGGCTAAAAAGAGAGTAGGGCCGTCTGTCTCACTCCGATCTACTATAAGTAAAGCCGCAGCATACGATAATCTCTTTATGTTTTGGTTTTCGGTATTACCTTTTACTCTACCCGCGAATCGCACGGAAGTTGTTAGTAAAACACGACAAAAATTACTGGTTGTGCAAAAAACGCGGAGTGTGTAGCACAAAGGCTTACTGTTATTTATAAAAGGCAGGCAGGCGTATAACTGCGAGCGGGTTTTTTGTAAAAATCCCGGTCGGGTGGCGCGCAGGCGCGAATTATTAAAGGATACGCTCTTGTTTATGCGAACGTGCATGTTTCTGCAAAATCTGGCATGTACTGCGAGCGGTTTTTCGTAAAAATCAGGCGCGCGGTGGCGGACACAAAGCTTCCTATATAGCAAATTTGTAATCTACGGCGAGTCGTACCGGGGAGGGTTCTTTCGTTTTAAAATCAGACAGTCAAATCGATAACACTGCCGTTAGTAAATATGAGGCGTGGGCGTGAGATCAATGTCAAGATGGTCTTTTCAGCTAATAATAGACGGTGCGACTCCAATCTCCAGATCACGTTCTCCGCACTACAAAACAGAAAAATCATCGAGCGATTTTTGATTAACACAGCAACAGCGGTTTTTATTTCCACTGCTAATTCCACCGTTCAGAGCCAAAGAGCCATATAATACCTAATATCATTATATATATACCTATTTATATCTGCTATAGATACAACAACGCGGCACCTACGCATGCAACACACACACATATCACCACCACCACGGCACGCCCACGCACGGGACACAGTCACAACACAGCACCATGCACGCACCGCAAGCGCGCACGCAGCGGCACAACCACCACGCACGCACGGCACAGCACGGGCACACACTCTGCTGTCTCTCTTCTCTCTCTGCTCTCTCTCAGACACACACACGTCGCCAACGATGTTCAATATTAGGACCGGCGCTCGCCACACACAACACACACACACACACAGGAAGAGAGAGGAAGGGGGCAGAGGGCGAATGTAAAGAGAGTCTGCTTGCATTCATTTGCTCGGTGCACAAGCCGCGAGCTATTCGCGCTGAAAGAGCGAGAAAAAATTCTATACTTTGCTTTTTTGCTTTTTGGCGAGTCATTGCCGGCGATTCTCGTGATTTTGCAAATGCGGATGAATCATCACCCCAGGGCAGCTGCTGCTGCTGCTGCTGCTGCTGTAACTGCTGCTGCTGCTGCTGCTGCTGATGCTGCTACTGCTGCTGCTGCTGCTGCTGCTGCTGCTGGTGGTGGTA
>NW_014578118.1:110411-110818 GCF_000485595.1 Priapulus caudatus
GTGTGTGTGTGTGTGTGTGTTTTAGGTCTGTGCGTGCGTGCGTGCGTGTTTGTGCAATATCTAATCAGGCCACGCAGCAGAGTCTAACGAGGCGGAGGGCACGTGGGAGAGGGGGAGAGGGGGGAGAGGGGGAGAGGGGGAGAGGGGGAGAGAAGGGAGGAGGAGGGTGATCGATCGAGGGTGCACACTATAACGGTCTGGCAACAGAACACGATGTGAATCACAAACTACGTGTAATGCATGCTGGCGGGCTGGGGGTAAGTTTATGAGATAATAGATGGGCACCGCGCCTCGGCGCACGCATACACGTACTTAGCACGCATGATGACGTGCGTGCGTGTGTGTGTGTGTGTGTGTGTGTGTGTGTGTGTGTGTGTGTGTGTGTGTGTGTGTGTGTGTGTGTGTGT
>NW_014578119.1:0-4049 GCF_000485595.1 Priapulus caudatus
TCTCCAGTTCGCCGCGCTCAACCTAGAGAAAACTTCATCAAGATGACGCATGTGAGTTTCAAAGTCAGGTGAGAAGACAATGATGTCGTCGATATAGAAGAGCGCACTTTTCCCAAGAAGCCCTTCAAGTGCCATAGTCATACATCTCTGGAATACAGCCGGGGCACAGCATAGCCCGAAACTTAAAACACGAAATTCATACAGACCGGAATTTGTGGTAAATGCTGTCTTTGGCTGGTCCTCCCGTGCAACTGGAACCTGATGATAGCCTGACCGGAGGTCAAGTGTCGAGAAAAACTTCGCGCCGCCAAGATTCTGTAGAATTTCGTCGATTACAGGTAGAGGAAAATTATCCTTCACAGTGGAGGCATTCAATCTACGATAATCGATACACATTCTCCACTGATCACCCTTCTTAGGTACTAGTAACACCCCACTAGACCAAGGAGATGACGACGGAACGATGATCCCATTGTCAAGCATCTCGGCCACCTTCTGCAAATGTCTTGCTGTTTCGGACTCATTCGATAAGGTTTCGTTTTGAACGGTCGCGCGGTACCTGTTTCAATACGGAACTCAACGAGATTCGTCAACCCAAGCTCCTTGTCAGTATTCGCAAACACGTCATGATTGCGTGACAACAGTGCCATGAGACATCCTCTCTGTACCTCATCCGTCACGTCACTCACGTGCTTCGTGAGTGTGGGAAAATCACACTGATCTGCATGCTCTATACTACCAGACCTACCGTTATTCTCAACTGCACCCACAGCAGCAGCAGCAGTAATAGTAACCTGATCAACCTCAACAGCAGCAGCAATAGCATCAGTAGCAGCATCAGCAGCAGCAGCCGCCGCATCGTCAGCATCAACAGCAGCAGCAGCCGCCGCATCGTCAGCATCAACAGCAGCCACATCGTCAGCATCAGTAGTAACAACAGCATCCACAGCAGCTCCAGCAACAACAGCAGCAACCGTAGCAACGGTAACCTAAAGCTACAGCAGCATTAGCAGCGGCAATATGCTGAATCAGAATGCAGTGTAGCCAACCAGCAGTGTCCCCCGGTGCATCCTGACATCCCTCGACCACCTGCTCCTCCTGGTGGTGAACATCGGAACCTGCAACGATTTCATCAGACAAGACAGAATTCTCTCCAACACCACATACTATATCAGTGCCAACATTCGCATCTCGCTTATGTGACTGCCTGACCTGCCCACTACTCTCGCTAGGCGGCGCCCTAATGCTTACAACTCCGACTACCGCGTTACGTGGAACCGACACAATTTTCTTTGAAGAATTTACAAGTGTACACCTCACTGTGTGGTGTTTACTGACTGTATCAACATTTTGTTGTACGCGCAACTGTGGCTGAGAGCAAAAATACTTCAAGCATGCCGAACCTCTTACCTTCACCTGAGTTCCCGATTCTATCCCCCTCGGAACACGGAACTCACAAACTGTTGTCGTCGCAGGCTGTAAACGCATACCTCTGTTCAGTAGAGCCAGCTGCGGCGGCTCCTTGTTCCCATGCGTCGACAGTGGGACCACACTATCCCCAATCGTCAGTATCGACGCTCCGAAATCCAACCGCACCCGAGCCTGCTTAAGAAAATCAGCTCCAATGATAATAGCTTTATGCAATGACTGAACGACGTAAAATGGCGCGCGTACCATAACTCTACCCAACGTTACCTGCAGCATCGCTCGCCCAACTACCGACAACCTCTCTCCTGTAACGGACTGTAGAACTGCCTTGCTGCAACGAGAATCAACAAAATTAGCATCTCGTCGCGTGCTATACGGTAGATTAAACCACGCCCTAGAGGCGATCAGTGAACAAGCAGCTCCGGAATCGATGAGAGCTGTTAACTTATGTTGCCTATCTCTCCCCACGTAAGCCGTACACCGTGGTGCGTGCACGGGCTTCGTGAATGCAACCGACGTTACCCACGAGGAAGTACTCTTTCTTACACTTACCACCCACGCCACTGGTCTCCTCACATACGCGGGCGTGTTGCGTTTCCCTGCCGCGAACGTGCGGCAGGTATTGGGTGTATCCGCGGCCTACCACATCCAAAACAACACGCAAAGCATCCCTAATATGTGTACTGGCATGTCCTTCTCTCTCCTCACGAGAACTGCACCTCCTGCCCTCCCGCATCGTACGTATACCACCACTCACACCTCACTCTGCGCTGTCCACATGCACATATTAAATAGCATACCACCACACCCGTATACGTAACCACACACACACACACACCACACACACAACACCACACACACCACACACACACCACCACGCACGCACGCCACACACACAACACGACACACACACACACACACTGCACAGCCAAATAACCCCCCTCCAACTCTCTACCCCTGTCTACAAACACGTCGCCACAAGCATCTTCTTCCACTCCTACACCTACTAACACACCATCATATCATCACCTTACCCTATACCTACCATATACCCACCCCCCTTGGTGACGGACATTTACGACAGCCATACCAGCACTCATTCATATACCTAACGTAGCAACATAATAGCCATACCCCTTATACACCCCTATTAGCTACACCGTTCTATCCGTAGTCTACTTCCTTCCACCCCTTATCCTGTTGCCAAATCGCACGCATCATTAGAGTGCCCCCCCACCCCCACACGACACGCCAACGCGTCACACATCGCAGCAGGAGCATTCCTTCGTGTCCCAATGAATGTCTAAACAGGACATCAATCAAATTGAAAAAATCAATCTTACGCGTGTCGATTTCACGACACGTTGATCGCGTGGTCTGATTATAACACCCCCTCCCACCCCCCACCACCACCACAGATCAGGTTCAGGGACAACGCTGGAGTCTTGTTACGAGATAGATACGCATGTGCGTTATACGTCACTCGTGCGACCTTCTATTTCTGGGCGAAGAATGCGTAAACGTAAATAAGCTTCCCGGGCGCGCAGAGTCCACTGAGCCTATAAAGCGCACGTATAAGAGAGCCGAGGAAAACCAAAATATCGAGGTAAACTAGTTATGTGTGTGTATAATACATGCAATTTTGTAGTTGCATACTGTGTTAGATCATGCGCCGTGCGAGTTGGTAATCCCAGACACAACAACGCCAAGATCACAGCATCGTCGAATATCAGCAACGTCACCTGTCAGTAAATGTCTTGGTCTTAGGTAAACGTCTTACTTTCATGGTTAGGCTGCTACTTCTTAAATATGGATGATATTAGCCACAGAAATAAACCCACCGTTATGTCTGGCCCTATCCTGCTTGCACTTATGTATGGCCTTCCATAAATCAATGAGTGTAGTTACCCGTCGCGTGTTAAACAATGCCACCTACGCCCGCGCTGGATTGTCGCGTTTTTTACCCTGTATTCATTTATTGCATTTACCACATTTCCTTTGGGCAAGAAGCTACGCAAACTGACACATTTACTCTGCATTGAGTGGTTATCTCACTCTTACACGTATCAAAAGTATGGATATCGTTCCGCCTTCAATAATAATATATTGATAATGAAAGACAGGGCAAAAACGCATATTTCGTGCATTTTCGTCTCAAATGCCACTGTCACCGATGCGATTTTCGCGAGTTTGTTATTGATATATTCGAACGAGGTATACTATTTTTTCCGGTAAGAATGGTGACAACGCTTACACATGTGTGGGGGGGTATGAAACTGTTTGTGTGTTCTACATGTAAAAATACTTTCGAAATTTTCATACTACACAGTTATTATATTATATATCCCGTTAGGAAACGGTAAACAACTTTGTCGAAGACGGACACCTTACCGCATTTACCTACATCGATGTCTCAAGCCCCCCCGTTCGAGTCAATGGTAAAGCATTGTATTCTTATAGTTCATGAAAAGACTGGGTAATGTAGACTGTCCCTGTTTTATTTCTAGGTAGGCTAAGTGCCTGCCATCTCGTTAAGAAATCAGAGAGTAACAGAGTTTTGATTTTCCACGAGCTGACTCGTGATCGCCGCGGGAACGCGTTTTAATAAGAAATACTACCTC
>NW_014578119.1:4074-23108 GCF_000485595.1 Priapulus caudatus
GTCGGTGCACGTGCTATTAACGACCTTTGTGTCGATAAATTCTGTAAAGCATCTATAAAACATTCGACAAGTCTAGCTTGCATCAACACAGCATCTAAGTGCACTTCTGGATACGCCGCTCCCGCAAGTTCGAGCAGACGATCAGCGCATGCGCGAGGTGTCTCACGCGTTAACTGCCGAAACTGTTTCATTTCCCTCTGTGCCTGTGGCCGCTCGGAAGGTGACCGAAAACGTGCCTGCACCTGTGCATATAATTCATTCCACGACACCTCGGCATTAGCCGCAATCTGTCTACGACAAAAAATCCGCAACAGCTCCCCCAACCGTAGAAACGGCAAACGTCCGCAGCACCACTCCATTTAACGCCAATTCCAACTGCACAATCTGCAGCGACCTCTCCCACGGTCGAAACGTGACGGAATACTGCTGTAGGCGGAGTATGTCCGTCTTACAAGAAGTGTATAGAAATGTTAACACTTATATTCACAAGATAAGAAAGTGTAGACAGTGCCACAAGAAATAGATTTATTCAGGGAAGCTCCTGCAGTTAATAGAATAATATACGTACGATAGTACACAAGAGGTGCAGACAGTTAATACGGTGCGAGTGCGACTTACACAGCTATAAGAACTACGTTTAGAATTATAGAAAGATTATTGCTCATACTAAAAGATAGCTTAATTACTACGATAGAACAAATAAGAACACAAGACAGTGATAGGTCTATAGTGGCATATAGATCTATGTGCATGAAGAAGAGAACCTTAAGCCATTAGGTAAGAAAGACTTACATACTCACAGACTGATAACACGCACGTCGCAGGCACTGACAATGTTAGCACTCACACTGACTGTGCTTGCACGGACCGTCTTATATATACGCGCTTAATTTTAGCAACCACAGATACCCCGTCCAAACAAGGGAACCATCCTTGCAACCCAAACTACCCAGCAGATGTGTCGATTTAGATTCCTATGTACACGGTCAGTTTATGTGGGTAACTGATCGCCCATCCCTTACAAGGACGCCACGTCCGCTCGTGTATAAACGAGTATCTCCATTGTCGAATCTCTCCTCCCGGGGAGAGTCGAGACCCCGAGTTGCTTCTCAGTCGTGTGCTAAATGTGTAGACAAACAACCTTGCCACACTCACGCACAAACACTCCCGCCTGCTCTCGCAGACCGTGTTTCGCACATTTCCTTAAACTCGTTGCTCGTGCCTATAGTTAGTCATTACAAGAATCAATCTGCGGTGCCGATAATCTGAACGGAGTTATGAAATTATTAACTGATTTAATTAATGCAAACCTCGTGTCTACACTGCCCATTATCGCCCGTATAACATGGGACTGAACTGCGAAGTTCAGCTTGTCTTCCCGAGCTTTGCAATCTCGTACTTAACGCTTCTATAGTTGGGACTAACGCTTGCGAAAATAAATTAGCTAAATCCTCAACGCCGACTTGGTGTGCCATAATGACGCTATAGTATAGGCTATAGTATAGTACAGTATAGGCCTAGTCCACTAGCTTAGTCTTAGTAACGTTAGTGCTACGTTACCTATATTGACTAACTGTTACTGATTCCACACGGCTTATCGTACTACCGGTACTAGCGTGATTACATACGCAATGTTTACCACTTATTTAACTATAGTACTCACCAAATAAACATCTTTTCGGCCGCCTCGAATGTTCTTTGTCTCCGGCGTTGATACAGTCTGTAGGCCCCGTCGATCGATATAGCAACAAATATCTACCAGCGTTGTTTGCAAAACCCAGTCCGAATTGTCACGTAGCACCAAATGTAGAGCGTAGTTGTATGTTATAATTTAAAGTATAAATAATCAAGAAGACGTATAGAATTTGTGTTCACTAAAGAAATATATTGTTTACAAACAACCCGTCAGCGTCAACGTCACGTCTTGTCTCGTTCCAATCTCCCTCCAAATGCTCTCGCGTCCCTTAATATATGAACCCCGCATCTAATCACGGCCCAGTTACACTCTACCCTAACCAATCACACACCACTCTCTCTCTTGTTCAAATATTACGCGGGAAATGTACATATGGGCAGCATCTGTACAAGTGTCAACCTAACGTCCGTAACCTATCCGCGTAAAACCCAACCTAACTATTTCTCATCTGTATGCTAAACGCCGAACCCTGCTTCTATGTACAACTAAATCTATCTACGATTACTAATTCAATGAACATGTGTAAAACACACGTTACAACACGATAAGACAGTACAAAGTAAATCAAGACAGAGTAGCAAAAAACCCTAGGCCAACGGCTTAAGAACAACTTACGTATTGAAGATGAACGATGATACACACGCAGGCACAGAACGAGATTAAGACTGAAGACTAAACGCTTCGCGTTGCTTTATATAAGCGCTTAATTTAGTCTACACGAATCCACCCCAAACAAGGAAATCATCCTTTGTTAGTCAATCGGCCGCCCAAGAGATAGCCTAGCAGATGCTCCCGTTTTAGAACAGAACTCGTAAGTACACAGCCTGGCTATGCGGGTAATTAATATGCCTACGCCGTAGCGCAGATAGCGTGAATCTGCTGCTGGCCGCACGGTGTTTCACACATCTCGATCGTGTCCAAGTTCAGCCAGAGAGGGGTAGCATCTATTCTAAAGAACAGCGACTTTGAGACTCCGCTCAACTGCACGACTCGTGTGCAAAGTCGTGTACAAATATTCTTGCTACCACGTGCATAAACAACAACATTAGCGGCTGTGTTTCATGCGCAAAAAGCCTGGTCGTAGAAGACTCGTATTTCACATACTCCATTAAACCTGTTGTTATTGCCCAAGCTAGTTATTACAAGAATACTCTGCTGGCAATGTAATTTTAAATAGGAGTTGCATTCTGAAAACTTATGTAAACTACCTGTTTACAATATTATTAAGGGTCCGGTGGAACCTCTCACACTGACCATTACTTGCCGGATGATAGGGAGACGTACGGATGTGATGGATCTTGAATTCCTTCAAGATGGCAACTGTAAGGGAATTACAAAACTCCGACCCATTATCAGTCATGAAAACAGATGGACAACCACGTGTAGGAATGAACCTATCAACAATGAGCCATGCAATAGTCGCGGCCGACTTGTCTTTGACTGCGTACGCTTCAGGGTACGATGAGTACAGATTCAAGAACGTAACTATATGCCTGTTCCCACTGTCTGACACAGGGAAAAGCCCTACAGTGTCAATGTCAACGGTCTCGTTGACATATCTCGGCACTGGTGCATTTCTCATGGGACCATGCATACGTCGCAGCTTACGGGCATTGCATCTCACGCACGCTCGCACGTGTGTCTGAATGTCAGTGAACATGTGCTGCCAATAGTATTGCTCGGTCACCCTCAAGTAAGTCTTCCGAAAGCCCAGGTGTCCAGCATACAAATAGTCATGACACAACGACAAAACCTGTGGAACAAGGGATTTAGGCACAACAAGTTGTCGACATGGAACGCTGTCTTGAGTGGCTGCTCTGAGATGAAAAAGATCTTCTAATATGAATTCAATCTTCTAATATGAAATTAGCCATCTCTCTGCGTTGACGGAGTGAAGGGTGTTCTGCTTCGAATGTTGCAAACATTTATTTCGCGTAATGGTCCTGCTGCTGCAATGAAAGAGTTTGCTGTGATGAAACATCGAGATCTGTTTCAAGAGTATCATTGTTATCCTCCAGTACCACAGCCACACCATCCTCCTCCTGTAAGATTACAGGTGCCATGAACATAGCCTGTTCTCGTGTTACCTCAGAAGTGATGTCGCCCTTGCTATCAGCATGTTCTACTGTAACATCTGTAAGAAGTCTCGACAACGCGTCAGCTTGGACATTAAACCGCTCTTGCTTTTACCGGATCTCAACATCAAACTCCGATATCTTGACTGCCCACCTCTGCAACTTCGCGTTACGGATAGACTTCGTCTCAAGAATAAACTTTGACAGACGATGATCGGTATAACACATAAACTTTGAACCGATTAGAAAATGTCGCAACTTCTCTAAAGCAAACACCAGAGCAAAGCACTCTTTCTCGACTATCGGCCATCTTGTCTCACACTTATTGAACTGCTTGCTCAAGTAGAGCACCACGTGTTCCTGCTCTAGTTCATCTCTCTGCGTGAGTACTGCTACCGCAATAGACGACGCATCGCAGTACAGTGTGAACGGTAGATTATGATCTGCGAGTGCAAGGATTGGCTCCGATGTCAGACATGTTTTCAGAGACTGAAACACCTCCTCCGCTTCAGGAGACCAAGCAAATTCAGCCTTCTTGACAGTCAACAATGTTAACGGTCGCGCTATAACAGCATAGTTGCGTATGAATTTACGATTGTACCTCCTAACTCCTGCCGCATCATTGGGTGGAATCATCTTACTCACAGCCTCGATCTTACCCGGGTCAGGTTTCAGTTCTTGCGGTGATATCGCATGCTCCAGGTATGGCACAGAACTGCGCATGCAGAAGCACTTTGCAGGCGTTGCCCTCAAGTTCGCAGCTCTCAACCTAGAAAAGACTTCATCAAGATGACGCATGTGAATTTCAAAGTCAGGTGAAAATACAATGATGTCATCAATATATACCAGCACACTTTTCCCAAGAAGCCCTTCAAGTGCCATAGTCATACATCTCTGGAACATAGCAGGAGCGCAGCACAGACCGAAACTTAATACACGGAAGTCGTACAGACCGGCATTTGTGGTAAATTCTGTATTTGGTTGATCCTCTCGTGCAACCGGAACCTGGGGGCCGTTTCACGAAGTGCTCGTTAAGTTAGTGATGGGTTAAAGTGGGGTTTTATGATATCCTTATATATAGAGTGTTTCACAAAAGCCTCGCTAAGTTTCCACGTTTCACAAACGTCTCGCTAACTCAACGACGTTGCTATTAAGGAGAAATATTAAGGACAGGTCAGGGGCTGTACTTAGGCTATCGTACATCAAGCAACGCACGATTTCCCACGTGTTTTTATTGTTTTGGCAAGCCGTAGTGTAAAGCAGAAACCCGCTGAGAAGGTAACTTCTGTGTCTACGAGAATACTGTGCAAGGCCTGTGAAGGCATGACACGCAGGGGTGTGTGGCTAAGAAGCTTCTTATTGTGGTAGCAGATTTTGAAGAGATGAAATGCTTCCTTGCACCTTACATGTGGCGTGCTTCAGCTGTTTGTGTATGTATGCTATGGCGGTATGTGCTATAGGTATGTATGCACTGTATCCTATGGTGCCAATATTGTATCAAAGTAAACGTAAATCTATACCTTCCGAATTTATGTTACATTTTTGTTCAATCAATACGTCATTTGTGGTAGTTCTAGTTGCAGGAAATAAAAGACAACCTTGCTTTAGTTTAATTATTTCTCAGGTACTTGGCATTTAAAAATACTTTTAACCTATTATTTTTAGTTTGCACGCTGTTGTACCTATATGTATTAAAACTAAATGACGCGAGAGATTAGCGTAGCAACTCACAGTGAGCTGGGTCGCCATTAGACTTGTAACATGTCTCTATATATAGACTATCTAGTAGCAAGGTGTAGAGATAGGATACCAGTCTATGTCGCCAGCAACATCGTTACAGATGAATTTTAAGGACCGTCTAAGAACGCACCGGCATAAGTTTTGTGAAACATTTTAACGAGGGACGTTTAGGACAGCGTTAGGCTCTCGTACAAAAATTGCGAAGGATATCCTTAAGATGGCGTTTTTACGATAGCTTCGTGAAACGGCCCCCTGATGATACCCTGACCTGAGGTAAAGTGTCGAGAAAAACTTCGCATTGCCAAGATTCTGCAAAATATTATCAATAATCGGCAGTGGAAAGTTATCCTTGGTTGTTACAGCATTCAATCTACGATAATCAATACACATTCGCCACTGATCACCCTCTTTAGGAACGAGCAACACCCCACTAGACCAAGGAGATGAAGACGGAACGTTGATGCCATTGTCAAGCATCTCAGACACATTCTCTTGCACAATGTCTTGCTGTTTCAGACTCATTCGATACGGTTTCGTTTTGAACGGACGTGTTGTACCTCTCTCAATACGAAACTCAACGAGATTCGCCAACCCAAGCTCCCGGTCACTATTCGCAAACACGTCATGATTGCGTGACAAAAGTGCCATGAGACATTCTCTCTGTACCTCGTCCGTCACATGCTTTGCGAGTGTGGGAAAATCACACTGATCTGCATGGGTTGATAACCCTTGCTCTATATTACCAGACTACCCTTATTCTCAACTGCAGCAACAGCAACAGCAACAACTGTAGTAGCAGTAAGAATAACCTCATCAGCATCAACAGCAGCAGCAATAGCATCAGTAGCATCATCAGCATCAGCAGCAAAAGTATCGTCAGCATCAGCAGTAGCAGCAACAGCAGCAACAGCAATAACAGCAGCAACCGTAGCAACAGTAACAACAACAGCAGCAGTAGCGTCAGCAATATGCTGAATGCAATGAAGCAAAACAGTGTCCGCTGGTGCATCCAGACATCCATCGACCACCTGCTCCTCCTGGTGGTGAATATCGGAACCTGCAACGATTTTATTCAGACAAGACAGAATTTGCACCAACACCACAATACATATCAGTGCCAACATTCGCATCCCTCTTATCTGACTGTCTCACTGATGTGCACTGAGTCATGACTGACTGCTGCAACCGCTCACTAACCCATGCTAGATGGAGCACTAATGCTTACAATTCCGACTACTGCGTTACGTGGAACTGAAACAATCTTCTTTGAAGAATTTACTAGTGTACACCGCACCGTGTGGAGTTTACTGACTGTATCAACATTTAGTTTAACGCGCAACTGTGGCTGAGAGCAAAAATACTTGGAGCATGCTGACCATTTTACCTTCACTCGAGTTCCCGATGCTATTCCCCTTGGAGCACGGAAATCACAAACTGTTGTCGTCGCAGGCTGCAACCGCATACCTTTGTTCAGTAGAGCCAGCTGTGGAGGATCCTGATTCCCATGCGTCGATAGTGGAACTACACTATTACCAATCGTCAGTATCGATGCTCCAAAATCCAGGCGCACCCTAGCCTGCTTAAGAAAATCTGTTCCTATGATGATATCTTTATGCAATGATTCAACAACGTAAAATGACGCCCGTACCATAACTCGACCCAAAGTTACCGGTATCATAGCTCACCCGACTATCGACAACCTCTCTCCAGTGATGGACTGTAGAACTGCCTTGCTGAAAACGGAATCAACAAGGTTAGAGTCGCGTCGCGTGACATACAGAAGATTAAACCACGCCTTAGAGTCTATTAATGAACAATCAGCCCCCGAATCAATGAGAGCTACTAACTTTTTCTGTTGTTTATCTCTCCCCACATAACCCGTGCACCGTGGTGCATGCACAGGCTTTGTGAGTGCAACAGACGTTACCCATGAGGACTTTTCTTTCTTAATCTTACCACCCACGCCCTCTCTCCTCACATATGCAGGTGTGTGGCGTTTCCCTGCTGCGACCATGGGCAGGTATGGCGGGTGTGACCAGCTCTGCCAGAGCCATAACCTACAAAGGCATTTCCGCTATACGGAACGGTATTGCCCCCTCTTTCCCCACGGAACCGTACATCCTGTCTACCTCCTCGTGCCACGCCCGTTGTGTCGCGTCGTGAGGCTAGCGGTCGCATAGCAGGTCTCGGCTGCCTGGAGTCCTGAGAATTGCCCTTACGGACTCTAGAAATAATGTCTGCTTGAGCTTTTATTACCGCCCTCAACTCTCGAATCTCTGTTCGAGAGCTATCGGGCGCCCGTCGAACAGAATCGACTTCCATTGACTCATCAAACTGTCCATAACCCGCTGCCACCTGGTGTGAATCCTGACGACAAGACAAATCCGCCTCTATGCGAGCATCAGCCGTAGCAATCTCGCACGCACTCTCCAACGTTGCCGGCGCACGCGCGATAAGCGATCGCTTTGTCGACACGTTCTGCAATGCGTCAATATACGTCTCCACAAGTCTAGCTTGCATTAAAGAGGATTCAAAATGAAAGTCCGGGTAAGCTGTGCTAGCAACCTCTAACAGACGGTCAGCGCATGCGCGCGGTGTTGTAATAATGAGATCCTTCTTACTCGTATGTGTTACCTGTGATCGTTAGGGTCTGCGTATGTTATTAGAGATACCGTTGCTTTACATCATACATAAATTAGCCAACAATGAAGTTACGTGTTTAAAGCACACACATATTTACTACACATATTACTGTAACGTGGATGCCCCTTGTACCAGGCGTTCCGTGAACAGAAAGGTACGCGACACAACATACACTTACATATGAATCGGTGAGCTAGTTAGCTAGTACGGCAACAGATGGGTAGACTGATTTTGACTGATTGCAAACCTAGTAGCACAGGCCGTAATTTCATAAACCGCGCTTTAAATAGTGACGCATTCGTCATTGTCTTAGTCTACGCGCTGTCATTGGTCGCTGCCGCTCGAGTGACCGTCGGTCAAGCGTGTCAATGCACGCTTCCTCTTATTGGCCGGCTTGAGGCTGTCAGCTACGCCTCCTGACCCCAGCGCGTCCCTTAACAAAGGGCTTTGTTCTTAACATTCTTCTTTCCAGTTCTTATTGCTTATTATTATTATTATTATTTAACTTATTACTATTTTCATTATTACATTACTCACCCCCCATATGACAAGTTGGGAGCCGTAGCAATGCGGCGACCAACTTCCGTAACTGTATTGATACGTTGACTAAAATACGTATTTTATTTTAATTTTGTATATTTTGATTTGATTTAAAAAATTTTTTTTTGATATCTTCCATCACGAAACTTATCAAATACATATACATATTACATATTACATATACAATTACATTACATTACATTATATTACGTTACAATTACCTGACAGTTACATTTACATATATCTTTATTTGATTTTTTTTTGTAGCATTTTTATTTATTTTTAGGTTTTGTAGTTATATAAAAAAAAATTCAGGCTGCCGCCTTCGTCGTCCTCGTCATCGTGGTCCTGGTGTTCCTCCTCCTGTTCCTCTTCCCAACTTCTTTTTTTGCTGAAGGATTAGCTCTCCTGATCTTTGACCGGCTGGTAGAGTGTAGCGAAGGTGGGATGAAGCATCCTCCACCAATTGTAGGACCATCTTGTAAGATCATGGGATTCTATGAGAGCTCGCCCATGGTAGTTGTAGAGATGTAGAGTCTTGTTAGTCAGGCTCCAAATCAGGATAGAGCCGATAACCATAGATCTATACGATGTGCGACAACGTCTATTTCATAATAATAATCCCTTTATTCTCTCCCAACAAATTCATTCCTGCAATTAGCTATCAGTAGCATGCTACTCGCAACTACTCAACTGTGTAACAATGTGCTCATCAACCGGCGTCCAGTTTAATACAGTGCTTGCTTGCTTGCTTGCTTGCATGCTTGCTTGCTAACCATATAGGCATTATAGGCGTATGACATAATAGGCTTCTTATTCAGCGGAAATGGCGGCTGCTGTCTCAGCTGCTGTGGTCAGCTCGTGTACGTGATTGTATTCTTCTCTTCCTTGCTTCGTCGTGATAGCCAGGTCGTAGAAATCGAAATGTTCTGTCTCAGATGCGCCTTAGCTGCAGCATCAGTGTTCATAGGTATTGCCATACGCAATACTCGTATGGGCAAAATGCCAACACTCCATTCTAACCGTCACATCCCTTGCAGAATACTGCAATTTAATAGTCATTGGTTTTCTTCTGGTCTTCTTTCTTCCTCTTCTTCATTGTACCAGCTGTATCTTTGTACAGTGTTTCGGCTTTGTGGCTCGTATAGTGGTAGTGCCTTCAGTTCGTTATATTGTAAGCGGGTATCTCCGTCTTACAAGAAGTGTGTAGAAATGTTAACGCTTATAATCAAAGATCAAGAGAGTGAGACAGTGCCACAAAGAATAAGATTTATTACAAGAAAGCTCTTGCAGTAAGTAGAATGGTAGCACGATAATACAAGAGGAGGTGCTGACAATTAAGACGGTGCAAAGTGCTTCTTTTACAACATCTATAAGAAACTACGTTTAGAAATATAAGAAAGATTATTGCACATACTAGGAAGACAGCTCACTAAGATAGTACAAATAAGAATCAAGATAGATAGAGATAGTGGCAAAGAACCCTAAGCCATCGCTTTAAGAATGAACTTGCATACTCACGGCTTCAATAAACGATGCACGATCACGCAGGCACATGACAATATTAGAGAGTGACTAATGCCCGCTTTGCGTTGTTTTATATATGCTCTCAATTTAGTATCCACGAACCCTCCCAAATAAGGAACTATCTTTTGTAGCCATCCTTCGGCTGTCCGAGAGCTGCCTAGCAGATGCTCCCGATTTAGAATAAAATCTATGTACACCGCCGGTTATGTGGGTAATTAATAGCCATGCCATAGCGCAGCGCAGCTGCATGGTTTCACACATCCCGGACGTGTCGAACTCCGCCAGGGAGGGGTATCCTTTATTGTAAAGGAACAGCGACTCCTAGACTCCGCCCCGCTGCACGGCTCATGTGCAAAGTCGTGTATAAACAATCTTGCTACCCGTGCATAAACAACAACATTAGCCGTTGTGTTTGATGTGCAAACGTCCGGTCGTGGAAGTATCGTGTTTCACACATTCCCTATCCCCCCTCGTTGCTGCTAAGTGAGTGATGTACAAGAATCAATCTGCTGGCCGGTAATCTTAAAACGGAGTTGTATGATAAAATTATTAAATTATTTAATTAATGCAAACCTCGTGTCTACAATATAATAAATGGGCCGCTGGCGGTGCCGTCGTCGCCATCGTGTTTGTGTTTCGTGTTTCGCGGCCAGTGCCGCTACTGGTCCTCGAGGGCGACTCCTCAAGTGGCGCTTCCTCAAGTGGCACAACCCGGATGATCGTACTGTCGTCACTTAGGTGGACGACAGTTAGGCCTGGGTTGGCCCACCTAAAGCGCTCCACATCCCAAATAAAGTGCGTCCAGGTGCTGTAGCAAATAGCGCCTGGGGCGCCCTTATAAATAAGGTGTGGCCTTGGAGAGGGGGGTCCGCCGGTTGGATATCGTGAGGTGCTGTGAAATTGCCCCAGTTTGGCGTGGGCTCACTGCGTGAAGCGTGCAGGCTGGTGGCTGCACCTCGAGTGGCAGGAAGGCTGTCGGCTCCTCGGTGCAAGCTCGCTTCTGCGGTGGCTCCCGCTGGGCGGCCGGCTCTTCGTTGAGGCGTCGGACAGCACAGTACGGCATCGGGCGGAGCGGTGGCGATACCTGGAAGGCGTCGTCATCGCCGTAGGGAGCGCTGCTCGGCTGGCTGGTCGATGATGCCTGGTGGGAGACGGAGAGGATCTGTGCCGTGCTCATGTCTCGTGTCGTGCCATGGTCCTCTGCTGCTGATGCGGCTGGTAACTGGTAACAATACAATAAATACAATACTGTAAGCGGGTGTAGTTACGTCTTACAAGAAGTGCATAGAAATGTTAACACTTATAATCAGAAGAAGAGGAGAGTGTGACAGTGCCACAAAAGGAATAGATTTATTACAAGAAAGCTCTTGCAGTAAGAAATGGTCGCACGTCAGTACAAGAAGAGGTGCTTAAAAGACAGTGCAAAACTAAGTGCTTCTCTTACAACAGCTATAAGAAACTACGTTTAGAACTATAAATAAGATTATTTCACGTACTTAGTTCACTAAGATAGTACAAATTAAATCAAGATAGATATAGTGGCAAGAACCCTAAGCCTCGCTTAGAACAACTTATGTACTGCAGCAAAGACGAACACACACACTCAGGCACAGACAATATTAAGACTTACTAATGCCTGCTTCGCGTGGCTTTATATATGCTCTTAATTTAGTATCCACGAACCCATCCAAATAAGGAAACTATCCTTTGTACCCAGTCGGCCGTCCGAGAGAGGTGCAGCAGAGTTCCCGTTTTTAGAACAGATCTCTACATACACAAGCCTGGCCATGTCGGAATCAATCGGTCCATCCATACCAAGATAGCGTGTTGAGCGCACACATTCGAGAACGCTTCTCATTCTCCAATAGGGGTGTACCCCTATTGTGTTGAACCCCCCTCCGGGGGGGAAGTCTGGCCACTGCACGCTCGTGTGCCAATCGGTATAAAAACAACCGCCGATATCACATGCTCCATGCCCGCTACCACACTGCACAAACAACAACACATTAGCTGCTGGTTTGCCTGTGCAAAACTGCCGGACATGGAACTCTCATTTCACACATTCCATATCCCCCCCCCTCGTTGCTGCTAAGTGAATGATTTACAGGAATCAATCTGCTGGCCTGTAATCTTAAAAGGAGTTGTATAGTAAATTTATTAAACTGATTTAAATAATGCAAACCTCGTGTCTACATTTCCCCCCTGTCCAATCGGACGATGACCCATCGTTACAGCAGACTCCCGACTGCTCTTTTTAAAAATTTCGAACAGGCCGTTTCCTTAGAGGAGACATGGATTCGTAAAGACTAAAACGAAGCTGAAGAAGAAAGAAAGAATAATTTTATAGTGTAACGTCAAGAACCGTTAAAATTACCGGAATTAATGATGTCATGATAAGTTAAGAAGAAAAGAAGGTACAGAAAGAGAGATGAGTAATACTCTATTAGAACAATAGTACTGTGGCACTAGTCAAATAAGCAAATACAATAATAATATTTTACAAAGAACGGAAATTATTTTTATTTTACAGAAAAATTGGTGTTTTTTTTTTTTTTTTTAACCAGCGAAGATACTTGTACAATTACTTGCTAAAACTACATTCGTTATATCTGCTAATACTACTATTATTCGTTACACTATGCATTTTGTCAATATTTTGTTAGTATCCGTCAGGGTATGCTGGCGGCATCATGAAGGGGGGTTTCGGATGTCCCCTTGTGCTTGCCGCTGCATGCGCTGCCCAACGAGGGAGTCCCCTCCGGCGGCTCCAGATCCTCGATAGGTCGCTTACTCAACCCCTGGATTCACATTAAATATGGAGCTCACCGATTGGTTGACGTAACGGCATTCATATGTCAACAAACGCACGTGCTTCCCACTTCAAACATGAAAATAGCCAATACACGGGTAAAAATCATATAAATTTCGGCCAGGTTATGTAGGATATGTCAGAAAATAGTGACTCAACCCAAAATTATAACCGTAGTTGACTTAGTTGCCTCCCAAAATCATAGCAATATCCACGAATCGCTAAAATTTCAGACTGATTGATTCCCGTCATGCCCGTCTATGGTGTGTAGGCCTACTACAATGTATGCGAAATGCACAGTAATAGTTGGAACCGCTCGCTTCTGAAAGGTTTCGAAGTGACTTCGGGAATTTCCGTAGTTTCATCAAGATTCTTGATGCTTTTCACAAGCTGAATCCAGGGATTGGTGGAGCGACTTACCCTGTACTTGAAGCGGAGCCGTGTACCCCTGGGAACGAGGTTGCACCCAAATTGATCTAATATTTTTAAATACCAGTACAGTGTAGGGCAGGCTACATATTATTTTCTTCGTCAAGTCCAATCAGCCGGGATTGTGGTTTTAAGCCCTGTTCCTCTTTTTTTGGAATGGGCCGTGTTATTTTTTGGAATGATTGTGACAAACTAAAAAGGTTTCTGCCATACCAAGCATATCAGAAACGTACCTTAGTGTTATGCCATCGAGTTCCTGGAGTCTTCTCTGGGCTGGACAGAAGATGCTGTCGCACATGCTGTCGACTGACGAATGGACGAGGTTGTTCAATGGCTGGCCAATCCTATCCCATTCACTCCCGTAGAGGTCGACAAGTCTAGGGAGGCGGTTTTGAATGACGCCGGTGTGCCTCAGCCAGACGACTTTGGCTTCAGCAAAACGTCTTCCTCTCATGTGCTCGATTACATCTCGGAGGCATCGTGCAGTTGCATTGTCTCTTGCCGACTCATCTAATATCTTCTTAACCCTCTATCTACCACTTGGTGAAAAAATCATCTTAAAAATAAGAGTACTTGCAAAGATAATCATTATGAGCCCCAGAAACTACTCATAGCAAAAAAAAATTACAGTGTTGAGATGTTTCTGTAGTTACTTTTGATGGAAGGCAATGAAGCAATTCCGATTTTTATTAAGGCATAAGTGAACGCCACATTTTTGACATTTTACTTGGGAAAATTTCTCCGAACAGCACTTGCATCTCTGCCTTTCATCTACATATAGTGGTAAATGATCAATATGGTCATACTGTACGTCTGCTATAGGCCGAGGATTGACACGGTTCTTTTTAAGAGGTGGTGGGGTACCCAAAGATGGCCTACCACGTACTCTTTTTTCACATTGACAGAGAGCAGAGGAGACCTGGGCTTGAAACTTCCTCAAACACATAATATTTTTTACATTCATCAATTTGCAATCTCTCTTGTAGAGAAACCATGAGTTCACAAGTGCTATGGTCAGTGTGTGATAGAAGATAAAGAAATACCACCTCCTGGTTTTCAAATGACATTTGTATAGACTACACATCATGTCGAGCAGGTCGACCCCACCCATGGTGCTATTATAGGTGCGAACTATACACGGTTGTTCGACATTGATGTGTTCTTTTTTCTTTCGGTCATAGCGCCTCACTGGAGCGACAGGTGTAGCACACACATATGAGGATACCATATTTACACACTTGTTGTCATACCACCTAAGTAAAAACAAGTTTCTTGTGGTTTCTATGACAGAGTGATGAGCCCCTCGGCCAATTTTTTTCAGATCTTCAGTTTTGAGGGGTGCACCATGCAGCCGATCTTTTCTGACTGTACCTATATAAAACATATCCCGTTTTTTTAGTTCATAAATCATGGCAAAATTGGAAAAGAAATTGTCAGCACATATTTTGAAATTTCTTTTTTCTGGTAATGACTGACATAACATAAGAACCACGTTACCGCCAAGTCCACAGTTTGGTGCATCACCAACAAGCCCAGATCCTCTTCCTTGATATACATCAAATTGATGCAAAAACCCAGATGAGTCACAGCGACCCCAGAGTTTAAACCCCCACTTTTTAGGCTTTTTAGGCATATATTGTTTTAGTAGGGCTCTGCCCTTGAATGCCACCATAATTTCGTCGATACTTTGGTGCTCATCTGGAGAGACTTGGGAAAATGTAGCATTGAGACTGTCAAGCCAAGGCCTAACCTTCCATGCTCGGTCTTCCTTTTCTTGTTCCGTAACTGTATTATTGTTCTTTATATGTAGGTATGATGTTAATTTTTGGAAACGGTTTCTTGACATTATATCCGCTACTGGATTATAACGCAAATCAGTCTCCCAGAAACAAGCATAACCAGGCATTTTCACGAGTCCCATTTTGAAATAGATGCCCATGAATTGTTCTATTTCTTGCATAGTTGCATTCATATTCAAGCCAGATTTTTCATGAGCATACAGGTTTGTTTCAAGAGCTAATTTGGCAATCGCTATCATTCGTAACAAAGCCCTTGAAATATTCATAAGGTGTTGCATATCTTGGTTCTGGAATTACAGAGGCACTGACAAATTCAGTAGATGGTGGAACAAATGTACGTCGAGCATCATATAAGTAGTAAGGAGTTTGTAGATTTGTTCCGGCATTTGCTTGTCCCTTGTTGTGGTTGCAATCCTGGCAATGTACATCATCATCTGATGTGCATCTGATTCAGCAGAGTTACCATCATTTTTTCTCTTCGAATCACCTGCGTCCTCTGATGCAGGATGGACATCATCCTCATCAAGCCAGCCATCATCGGAGTCATCCACATCCGAGAGTTCATCGAATTCACTGTCTGATGCTAGAACAGCATCCAAACATCTGCGAATTTTATTCTCCTGTGTTTGTTCATCTGGAAGAAAATAAGCAGGGAATGAAAATTTGTCATACACTCAATTCACCACACTTACTTACCATTGTATCAAATTTGATACATGAAAAATAAACTACCATCAACACCCGTTTCTATAATAGTTATACTTACCGTTTCTATAATTTACTAACAGCAATTGAACACATCCATATATTCTATAGGGTATAATATCACAAACCAATACCGCATATGACATTTATTTTACGCTAACAAAGGGTTTTGAAAAATTCTTACCTTCCAAAACAGCCTTGTCTGAAACCATGGAGGCAGTCTCTTCTCGCGGATGCTCTAAATGGTTACAGTAAAGTGCTGCTTCTGCATTCGTCAAATGAACTAAATTCAATCCCAAATCTCGATACACTGGTTGATGACGGAACAATATTAAAAGATTCTGCAGGTAATGGGTCCCAAAATGCATGTATCAAATTTGTTGCTCTTGCATTTTGTTGGATTGTGAAGCTTCTGTATTTTTTTGTTTTTTTTTGGTTCGCGACACCACCCATCTTGTGACAGGTCAACGCTAAAATGTCATCTGCCAATGTACTTGTCCATTTTCTTTCTCTTTTTGACGGCGTATTCTTTTGGCCTCTATTTGCCACCTGATAGATGAAGTCGCCCCCCCTCAATCAGGCCCTGATTGTTTTCTTCAGTTTAGGATAGCAAGTTTGGCCGCGTCTCAATACCAGGTTTTCATCCGCAAGACATCAACTATTTACCATCTGTGAACCATGCCTCACAGGCGCATTATTGTCCCGCTTGTCTCTGTCTGTCTCTTCAGAGGTGTGGTTCGTCTGTCCCGTGAGTATCTGTCCAGATCCCAATAGCATGCCAGCTTACATGGCATAGATGGCAAGTACTTGTTGAGCAGTAGTTTGAGATGCGCTCCGACCTGAAATTCATTGGACAAGCCAGTGTCCCCCTTCTGTTTCCGCTAACATTCTGTTCAATTGTTAATGAGAGTGGGCAGTGAATGGAGGACGCTTGCCATTATTGCCCCTTTGTCATCTATAATGTCCTTTCGGTATTGGGACATTGTCCTTGGACTGACCTTATCGCTTTCTTCGTCCTAATCTCTGTTTCTAGGGCTAAGAGCCTTACGCCAAATCCTGTTCAGGACTGCTTTAAGCTTGGTGCGGTTTGCTCTATGGATTGTAAACTTATGCAGCAATCCTTGAAGATGTTCGATTGCTTCCTCAAGCGATGTTGAGTTACATGAGGCACGTGCCATCAATGTTCATGACAATCTTCTTTGTTTTTATTCTGTTTTGTTGTTTTTCTCAGGTTTGTAGACAGATTGTGCATTATATGAGCGTGCACAAATGCACGACCGTCAAATCCTCTGACATGTGCATAGTCCTTCTGATATAATCTGCATCGCCGTCTTGAGCTACATCTTTATCTGTCGGCATTCTTGCTGAAAAACGTTTCTAAGCAGCTTTGTATTAAGGCTGCAGCTCAGTCAGACTCAACTTCTCGATGTTATCTCGTGATGTCTTTCAACCTTTCTGCCCTGATGATAGATTGCCAAAAAGTGGTAGCTAGGCTGTTATCGTGTGCTAAGTGCAAAGGAAGTCGCCCAACAGCAGATGAGCGAGGAGTTACCTCTCTAGATTTACTACAAGTGAGGTAAGTAGAACGACGATGCTGCTCGCGAATCTTACTTGGAGGATACTTCCCTGTTGCATCAAGTATTGTGAGTCACGTTTTTTTAGACAAATTGCAGAGGATGTCATCCTGCTCACCGGCAGAAAAGTTTGCACCGAAAAGGGATCGGCAGAAACGTATTGACATGAAGGATCTCTTGCGTCTGCATACACCTTCTTCAGGAGGAAGGACTCCTGTAATTTTGTCCTTGTGCATCATTCTTGCTGTAGGATCTCTGAAACGGCGCTTCTTCTAGGATGCTTGAGGAACCCATTGTGAGATTTCTGACTGAGTATTGGCGCCTCAGGAGCTTCAGGAGGAGATTTTCATAGAACAGGTCTGGTGTACGAACCAACAGCCTCAGCATTTGCATGGAAAAGCACGACATCCCCATCAATCAGACGGATTGCTGTTTACATCTTGTTATGATCTGAACAATCCTCCTATGTTGGCGGTAAACCAACGTCGAAATTTGTCCTCTTCACCTGGCTCTTCTTGGATTGTAAATTTTGCAGTGGGCCACAAGGTTGGGTCGGCCACCCTAGAGTACCCCTGTATATACGATAAAATAAATCTTACTTACTGCTTTTGTTCCATGCGAACCTAAACAGAGTTCACGTATGTGCCGACCCGTCTGGATTAAATAAGATACGATTAACTAATATACAAAGATATGGCAAATTCAACGTGAAGTATAAGCATCATCGCTCACAGTATTTAAAAGTATTTTTAGTAGGTGCCGGCATGTGTACTAATAGATTCTACAATTTCCTTCATTACCTGCTGACCTTCTTCGGGTTCGACGTCTCTTCGTGGCCATATTTCCGAATGTACTGAAAATGCCTGATGGCAGTTTTAAAAGATATACTTTGCTGTCAACAGTCATACAAAACAAGACGCCAAGAACCTAAAAAAAGCCAGTCTCCTACTTCTACAAAACCACAGACCCATCACAATTTTTTGTTTTCACAACTTTGCTTCTGTTTATTTGAGCTCCTGTTATTTCGGTGGGACTGTCAAATTGCCGTTTCATGGGCACGTTTTCGCTAAGCACTGGCATGACTGTATCTATGTTCCACTATAAGATATGAACCATAAAGGAATAAACCATAAAGGATCAAGTCTCAGATCTTGATTTTACATGTTTTATAGCTTCAAACCTGCTCTCCCTGAACGGCAGTTGTGCACGCCGATTATTTATTATTCCGTTATAGATGATAGATCTAGGTAACATTAATAAAATAAGATAACTGTCATCCAAAATCCGTCCAGTATTTAGGAGAGATTATCGACTGTGATGTGAAAAAATTAGTAGCTCCATACATCATAAATCTTCACGAACGAGCTATGGTGAAGCGAATTTCGTGCCGGAACGCCTGGACGATTTTGCATGAAGATTTGTTATCAGATGACCGAGATCATCATTATAAAAGGATAATAAAAATCGGTTCACCAATGACGTCAGGGAGAGCGTTGA
>NW_014578119.1:23122-27283 GCF_000485595.1 Priapulus caudatus
AGGACAATCCGGTGCCTCCGGACCTGGGAGTCGGTCAAACATGATTTCTACCGGCAAGCTAACCTCACGACCAAACATGAGGTTTGGACTTACCCCCATACTTTCTTGGGCTGTACCTCTGTAGGCTGCCATTACATAAGGAAGATGTTGGTCCCAGTCATTCTTCTGCTCACACCCCACCTTTGCCAACATGTCCAACAATGTTCTGTTGAAACGTTCAACCAGCCTGTCGGATTGTGTATGGTACGGGGTTGTCCGAGTCTTTTCGATGCCCAGGAGTATACATACTCCGGCAAAGAGCTTGGACTCAAAATTCCGACCCTGGTCGGAGTGGAGCTGACGTGGGCAGCCAAACCGAGTAAACAACTGCGAGACCAGGCAGTCACCCGTAGTCTGAGCAGTTTCATCAGGAAGTGCGTACGCCTCTGCCCATTTTGTGAAATAATCACTGGCCACGAGAATGTACCGATTTCCTGCCTCTGTCACAGGGAGGGGTCCGTGAAAATCGACCGCAATCCTCTCCCAAGGTGCGCCAACTGCTTGCTGCTGCAGCTTGGCCTGCATACGTCGCCCGGTTTTCCGTCGAGCGCACGTATCACATTGCCGACACCAGCGTTGGACGTCTGTGCGAATACCCGCCACGTAAATCGTTGCCGAATTCGAGACAACGTCTTTCGAATGCCTAGGTGCGCCGCAATGCGACCACCGTGGAGAGCATTCAACAACACCCGACGGATGATTGGCGGCGCCACCAACTGCAGTATGAAAGACTCCTGGGCGTATGTTGGAACCCACACCTGGAACAGCATTCCTCTCTGGAGTTCCAGGCGGTCCCACACCTCACAATATCGTCTGGCTTCCAGTGACTCAGCTGCAAGTTCTGAGAACGGAGGCCGAGCCTCACACTTCTGCAGAAGTTGCATCACCCGTCTCATTGTGGGGTCTGCCCGTTGCCACTCCCGAACCTGCGCATCTGTCCACTGACAAAGCGTAGCTCGGAGCTCCACATGACAAGGCACGCGAGCCTTTGGCTGTTGCCGAGTACGCCCTGGAGCCATCTTCTGTGCTTTCACGCGAGCCAGTATAACTCTGCGACAATCCGGGCAATCCTGCCGCTTGCACGTACGACATCCTGGCGGCCGGGATAAGCCGTCTGCGTTGCCATGCAGTTTACCAGGACGGTGTTCAATCGAATTGTCGAATGTGCTTAAGTATGCAATCCACCGAGCCACCATGCCTTCCGGCTCCTTAACGTTAAGGAGCCACGTCAGGAAGGCGTGATCGGTTCAGACCAGAAATGGCCGGCCGATCAGATAGTGTGGGAATGCATGGCAAACGTTACGACAGCTAGCAACTTACGATTCGTAGTACAATACCGTCATTGAGTTGGACCGAACGTCTGACTGGCATAGGCTATAACCTTCTCATCTCCATCTTGGACCTGAGACAGCACAGCGCCCATAGCTGATGCACTAGCATCGGTGTCCAGTATAAACTCGCCATTTCCCTGTGGATATGCAAGTACCGGAGCAGAGGTGAGTTGCTGTTTTAACGTATTGAAGGCCTCCTCACATTCCTCTGACCACCGAAAACCGACACCTTTCCGGGTAAGCTGCGTCAGTGGGTGCGCGGTAGTAGCAAAGCCTGAGATGAATCGCCGATAATAATTTGAGAATTCCAGGAAGCTCCGCACGTCCGCAACAGATCGCGGCACCTCCCACTGTCCTACCGCTTTGACCTTCTCCGGATCACACTGGACGCCACCGGCCGTCACAACGTGTCCGAGATACGAGGCACTTTTCCGGAATAGCGTGCACTTTGTCGGTTTGAGCTTTAAGCCGGCATTTGCCAATTGGTCAAACACATGGTGGAGGTTGGCCAACACCTTCTCAAATGACTGACCGAAAATGATCACATCATCGAGGTACACCAAACACTTCGTCCATTGCAATCCTTGAAGGACCAGCTCCATCAACCGCTCGAAGGTTGCTGGACTGTTGCATAAGCCAAAAGGCATGACCTTGAGCTCAAACAAACCCTGACGGTTCCTAAACGCCGTTTTGGAAGCATCCTTTGAGTCCATCTCGACCTGCCAATACCCGCTCGTCAGATCGATTGTGGAAAACCACTGGGCACTGGCCAGGGAATCTAACGTATCGTCGATCCTTGGAAGGGGGTACGCATCCTTGATGGTAACCTAATTCACACAGCGGTAGTGCACACAGAACTGGGTGCTGCCATCCTTTTTCGTGACTAGCATGACAGGGGACACCAATGGGCTATTACTCGGACGGATCATGCCATCCCGAAGCATTTTCTCGACCTCCCTGTTCATCACCTCCTGTTTCGTCAATGCACAGCATCTCGGGGCTTGCTTAATAGGGGGGGCGTACCCGTATTAATCGTATGCCGCACGAGACCAGTATGACTCAACCTCCCACCAGGAGCGGTGAACAAAGAGCCATACTGGCAGAGCGTCTCTGCTACAGCCATCATTTGTTTGTGGGTCAGAGCTTCATCCACCCCGTCCAACAGAGATTGAAGATGACCCGAGACCTCAGTCGGTTTGCTATCAACCTCAACTTCTGAGTTCTCTCGGATTTCTGCCAGCGCAACCTGCGTGACCGGTTCTAGCCACGCTAGCTCGGTACCAGCGATGATGACTAGCTCTGCGTCTCTCGAGTTCACAACAGAGAGAGGAACGTCATGCCCGCGTCCTAAGTCGTCATGGGCACCATTCATGCCCGTTTTGCGAAGCACGTGTGGCAACAGAAGTTGTCTGACAGGTCCTCCCTCTTGCTTGACTCGGTATAGCACACCATCACTCCTTTAACTGATGCCACAGCCGCAGATATCCACGCGTGCTCTTGTTTTCTCTACGCAGTTGTCGTCCAGTAGGTATCTGTTCTACCTTCCACAGAGTATGGAGGCGTCCGATGATAGGATCCTCCACTTGTAACCTTCTCCATTCCTACGAACAAACCAATACGCTGGCAATGGGGGTGTCTGGGTTTCAGACCTCCTTATCCAAGAGCGCTTACTCACACGGAAGGGGCGCCACTGCTTTAACTCGGACAGAGGTAAGGTAGTACTTCGCCTGAATCCCCTTACGGAACAACCTTCGTACTTGTCGGACTGCGTCAGGCCCACCATTACCCGATATACCGGCGTCGTATACCGACGGAGAGGTGTGAGCCTGACCCGAGCCTGTGTTCAATCGGTCTCACGTGCGGAAAGCATTACGTCGCAATAACCGTCTTACAGTGTCCCTAGGATTGACACATAAGGCTACCTGACCGACTCGTCCGTGGAGTGCAACTTACGTGGATGAGAATTACCTTACGTGCCTGCTCTCGGGGTTACTGTCCGTAACCAGCCGAGGCTAAGGAAAGGGTAACGCCCTTCCTTTTCCAGCAACCGGCCAATTTATCCAACCACCCGTGACACCTAGTTATGCCTAGCGTGCGGTATGTTGCTCACAGACCGCATAACGTTAATAGTTATGGCGGGAACTATTCCCGGTCTGACGTGATGTTATGGCACAGACTGCACGGTTTTGCCAATAACCGTGGCGGGCAAGCTCTTGATGCCCGGCCTGACAGCACGCCCTGTGCTCACTCAGGAAAACCGAAATGACGTGGACCACACGCCATACGCTTCCATGGCTGCCTCTTATGGGGAACATAGATAGGCCCATGCCTTCTCCGAGTTCTGCGGACTGGGTCCGAGACCTGCTCAAGGCTAGCACCACGCGAATCACGCGAAGAGGGAATAACCACCATACTCTTCGCTGGTTCAACGCCTGCCAAGGCCGCATCGGCAGTTGCTACAGGCAACCTGCCATTGTCATCAGGCTGCACAGGAAGTTCTGCTGCGTGATCTTCCAACCTGTCTTCTGTATCAGACATGTCTTTGTCCGCCTGCGAATCGGATATTTCGGGGTTAATGCTCACCCTACCCGAGTCGGGTATGTCCCCAACACCATCTTCCCTCCCCTTGGTTACTGAGCGATCCACAGAGGTAGCTTTATCCGGGACCAGGTCCGGGATGCACCAAACTGCGGGCGTGTTTCCTCCAAGGTAAGGTTTCAGGTCATCGATCGAGACTACGCAGGGTTCGTCATTTTCCTGGATCCAGCGTAAGGTACTACACTCTCTGACT